>NC_069504.1:201389455-201474455 GCF_027579735.1 Bombina bombina
ACCATCATCATCACACCGTACATCCATGTCTGTAATGCTGCCTGACTGAGACATATCACTGTTACCTACATCCTCTGTCAATGATGGTTGTGCATCACTCATTTCTTCCAACTGATGTGTCAATAACTCCTCTGATAGATGAAGTGAAGCAGCTGTGGTGCTAGTGTTGGTGGTGGCGGCAGGCGGGCGAGTGGCACTGGTCACTTGAGAGGTGCCTGCAGCTAAGCTGGAGGTGGATGGTGCGTCAAGGTTAGGAGCGGAAGCTGTAGAAGATTGGGTGTCCTGTCTTAGCCATTCAACTAGGTCCTCCTCAGAACCTTTTTCGTTCATGGCACGTGGCCTCTGAACACTGTGCATTATTGTAGGGTCAAAGGGAATCACAGCAACATGACCACAACGGCACCTGCGGGATGGCCTGCCTCTGCCTGTCATTTTTTTTTTAAATGTAGACTTACACTACTATTAAACAAAATATGAGTGGTGCCACTGGGCAAGTGGGCACAGTATACAGTGTGAGCCTGACAAAAAAAAAGCAGACTGATGTTTCACAATCCGAAAAGTTTATTTTTTGTAAATGTACACTTAAACTACTATTAAACAAGATATGAGTGGTGGCACTGGGCAAGTGGGCACAGTATACGGTGTGAGCCTGACACAAAAAAGTAGACTGATGTTTCACTATCCAAAAAGTTTATTTTTTGTAAATGTACACTTAAACTACTATTAAACAAGATATGAGTGGTGGCACTTGGCAAAGGGGCACAGTATACGCTGTGAGCCTGACACAAAAAAGCAGACTGATGTTTCACAGTAAAAAATGTTTATTTTTTAAATATTTAAACTACTGTTACAACAAATATGAGTGGTGCCACTAACTTGGCAAGTGAGCCTGGCACACACGCTGACAGACAGGCAAATGCAATAAGATTACAATAGCAGACTGATGTTTAACAGTCCAAAATTTTTTTTTTTTAATATTTACACTACTGTTACAACAAAAATGATTGGTGGCAGTACTTGGCTTGGCAAGTGGGCCTGGCACACACGCTGGCAGGCAGGCAACTACAATTAGATTACACTAGCAGACTGATGTTTCACAGTCCAATTTTTTTTAAAAAAAAAATATTTACACTACTGTTATAACAAATATGATTGGTGGCACTAGTTGGCAAGTGGGCTTGGCACACACGCTGGCAGGCCGGCAACTGCAATTAGATTATACTATCTGAATGATGTTTCACAGTCAAAAAAGTTTTTTTTAAAATATTTACAATACTGTTATAACACATATGATTGGTGGCACTAGTTGGCAAGTGGGCCTGGCACACATGTTGGCTGGCAGGCAGGCAACTGCAATTTGATTGCACTAGCAGACTGATGTTTCACAGTCAAAAAAGTTTTTATTTTAAATATTTACACTACTGTTACAACAAATATGAGTGATGCCACTAACTTGGCAAGTGGGCCTGGCACACACGCTGGCAGGCAGGCAACTTCAATTACATTACATTAACAGACTGATGTTTCACAGTCAAAAACGTTTTTTTTTTAAATATTTACACTACTGTTCTAACAAATATGATTGGTGGCACTATTTGGAAAGTGGGCCTGGCACACACGCTGGCAGGCAGGCAACTGCAATTAAATAACACTAGCAGACTGAAGTAAAATGTTTTTTTTTTTAAATTTACACTAATGTTACAACAGATAGGAGTGGTGGCACTGAGGATGGAAGTAGGCACAATATATGCTGATAGCCTGACACACAGGCTGGCACTATTGGCAGGCTGGCCTGGCAACTAAAATTAAATAACACTAGCAGACTGATGTAAAAAAATGTTTTTCCTTTATACTAATGTTACACCAGATAGGAGTGATGGCACAGAGCAATTAATCACAGTATATGCTGTGGGCCTGACACACAGGCCTGATGGAAAATGAAATTAGATTACAGTAGCAAACTAAAGTAAAAGTTGTTGTTTTTTAAATTTACCCTAATGTTACACCAGATATGAGTGGTGGCACAGAGTAATTAATCACAGTATATGCTGTGTGCCTGGCACACAGGACTGATGAAAAATGAAATTAGATTACACTAGCAAACTGATGTAAAAGTTTTTTTTTTTATTTACACTAATGTTACACCAGATATCAGTGGTGGCACAGAGCAATTAATCACAGTATATGCTGTGGGCCTGACAAACAGGCCTAATGGAAAATGAAATTAGATTACAATAGCAAACTGATGTAAAAGTTTTTTTTTTTTTAAATTTACACTAATGTTACACCAGATAGGAATGGTGGCACAGAGCAACTAATCACAGTATATGCTGTGGGCCTGACACACAGGCCTGATGGAAAATGAAATTAGATTACAGTAGCAAACTGATGTAAAAGTTTTTTTTTTTTATTTTGCCCTAATGTTACACCAGATATGAGTGGTGGCACAGAGCAATTAATCACAGTATATGCTGTGAGCCTGGCACACAGGACTGATGGAAAATGAAATTAGATTACACTAGCAAACAGATGTAAAAGTTTTTTTTTTTAAATTTACACTAATGTTACACCAGATATCAGTGGTGGCACAGAGCAATTAATCACAGTATATGCTGTGGGCCGACACACAGACCTAATGGAAAATGAAATTAGATTACAATAGCAAACTGATGTAAAATTTTTTTTTTTTTAAATTTACAATAATGTTACACCAAAAAGGAGTGGTGGCACAGAGCAATTAATCACAGTATATGCTGTGGGCCTGACACACAGGCCTGATGGAAAATGAAATTAGATTACAGTAGCAAACTGATGTAAAAGTTTTTTTTAAATTTACCTTAATGTTACACCAGATATGAGTGGTGGCACAGAGCAATTAATCACAGTATATGCTGTGGGCCTGGCACACAGGACTGATGGAAAATGAAATTAGATTACACTAGCAAACTGATGTAAAAGTTTTTTTTTTTAAATTTACACTAATGTTATACCAGATATCAGTGGTGGCACAGAGCAATTAATCACAGAATATGCTGTGGGCCTGACACACAGGCCTAATGGAAAATGAAATTAGATTACACTAGAAAACTGATGTAAAAGTTTTTTTTAAAAAATTTACCCTAATGTTACACCAGATATGAGTGGTGGCACTGAGGATGGAAGTAGGCACAATATATGCTGATAGCCTGACACACAGGCTGGCACTATTTGCAGGCTGGCCTGGCAACTAAAATTAAATAACACTAGCAGACTGATGTAAAAAAATGTTTTTCCTTTATACTAATGTTACACCAGATAGGAGTGATGGCACAGAGCAATTAATCACAGTATATGCTGTGGGCCTGACACACAGGCCTGATGGAAAATGAAATTAGATTACAGTAGCAAACTAAAGTAAAAGTTGTTGTTTTTTAAATTTACCCTAATGTTACACCAGATATGAGTGGTGGCACAGAGTAATTAATCATAGTATATGCTGTGGGCCTGGCACACAGGACTGATGGAAAATTAAATTAGATTACACTAGTAAACTGATGTAAAAGTTTTTTTTAAAAAAATTACACTTATGTTACACCAGATATCAGTGGTGGCACAGAGCAATTAATCACAGTATATGCTGTGGGCCTGACACACAGGCCTAATGGAAAATGAAATTAGATTACACTAGCAAACTGATGTAAAAGTTTTTTTAAAAAAATTTACACTAATGTTACACCAGATAGGAGTGGTGGCACAGAGCAATTAATCACAGTATATGCTGTGGGCCTGACACACAGGCCTGATGGAAAATGAAATTAGATTACAGTAGCAAACTGATGTAAAAGTTTTTTTTTTTAATTTACCCTAATGTTACACCAGATATGAGTGGTGGCACAGAGCAATTAATCACAGTATATGCTGTGAGCCTGGCACACAGGACTGATGGAAAATGAAATTAGATTAAACTAGCAAACTGATGTAAAAGTTTTTTTAAAAAATTTACACTAATTTTACACCAGATATCATTGGTGGCACAGAGCAATTAATCACAGTACATGCTGTGGGCCTGACACACAGGCCTAATGGAAAATGAAATTAGATTACAATAGCAAACTGATGTAATTTTTTTTTTTTTTAAATTCACAATAATGTTACACCAAATAGGAGTGGTGGCACAGAGCAATTAATCACAGTACATGCTGTGGGCCTGGCACACAGGCCTGATGGAAAATGAAATTAGATTACAGTAGCAAACTGATGTAAACGTTTTTTTTAAATTTACCCTAATGTTACACCAGATATGAGTGGTGGCACAGATCAATTAATCACAGTATATGCTGTGGACCTGACACACAGGCCTAATGGAAAATTAAATTAGATTACACTAGCAAACTGATGTAAAAGTTTTTTTTTTTAAATTTACCCTAATGTTACACCAGATATGAGTGGTGACACAGAGCAATTAATCACAGTATATGCTGTGGGCCTGGCACACAGGACTGATGGAAAATGAAATTAGATTACACTAGTAAACTGATGTAAAAGTTTTTTTTTTTAAATTTACACTTATGTTACACCAGATATCAGTGGTGGCACAGAGCAATTAATCACAGTATATGCTGTGGGCCTGACACACAGGTCTAATGGAAAATGAAATTAAATTACACTAGCAAACTGATGTAAAAGTTTTTTTAAAAAATTTACCCTAATGTTACACCAGATATGAGTGGTGGCACAGAGCAAGTAATCACAGTATATGCTGTGGGCCTGGCACACAGGACTGATGGAAAATGAAATTAGATTACACTAGCAAACTGATGTAAAAGTTTTTTTTTTTAAATTTACACTAAAGTTACACCAGATATGAGTGGTGGCACAGAGCAATTAATCACAGTATATGCTGTGGGCCTGGCACACAGGACTGATGGAAAATGAAATTAGATTACACTAGCAAACTGATGTAAAAGGTTTTTTTTTTTTAATTTATACTAATGTTACACCAGATATCAGTGGTGGCACAGAGCAATTAATCATAGTATATGCTGTGGGCCTGACACACAGGCCTAATGGAAAATGAAATTAGATTACACTAGCAAACTGATGTAAAAGTGTTTTTTTTTTTTTTTAATTTACCCTAATGTTACACCAGATATGAGTGGTGGCACAGAGCAATTAATCACAGTATATGCTGTGGGCCTGGCACACAGGACTGATGGAAAATGAAATTAGATTCACTAGCAAACTGATGTAAAAGTTTTTTTTTTTTTAATTTATACTAATGTTACACCAGATATCAGTGGTGGCACAGAGCAATTAATCACAGTATATGCTGTGGGCCTGACACACAGGCCTAATGGAAAATGAAATTAGATTACACTAGCAAACTGATGTAAAAGTTTTTTTTTTTTAATTTACACTAATGTTACACCAGATATTACTGGTGGCACAGAGCAATTAATCACAGTATATGCAGTGGGGCTGACACACAGGCCTAATGGAAAATGAAATTAGATTACAATAGCAAACTCATGTAAAAGTTTTTTTTTTTAATTTACAATAATGTTCAACCAGATAGGAGTGGTGGCACAGAGCAATTAGTCACAGTATATGCTGTGGGCCTGACACACAGGCCTGAAGGAAAATGAAATTAGATTATAGTAGCAAACTGATGTAAAAGTTTTTTTTTTTAAATTTACCCTTATGTTACACCAGATATGAGTGGTGGCACAGAGCAATTAATCACAGTATATGCTGTGGGCCTGGCACACAGGACTGATGGAAAATGAAATTAGATTACACTAGCAAACTGATTTAAAAATCTTTTTTTTTTAATTTTACCCTAATGTTACACCAGATATGAGTGGTGGCACAGAGCAATTAATCAAAGTATATGCTGTGGGCCTGACACACAGGTCTAATGGAAAATGAAATTAGATTACACTAGCAAACTGATGTAAAAGTTTTTTTTTTTAAATTTACCCTAATGTTACACCAGATATGAGTGGTGGCACAGAGCTTTTAATCACAGTATATGCTGTGGACCTGGCACACAGGACTGATGGAAAATGAAATTAGATTACACTAGCAAACTGATGTAAAAGTTTTTTTTTTTTTAATTTACACTAATGTTACACCAGATATCAGTGGTGGCATAGAGCAATTAATTACAGTATATGCTGTGGGCCTGACACACAGGCCTGATGGAAAATGAAATTAGATTACACTAGCAAAATGATGTAAAAGTTTTTTTTTTCAAATTTACACTAATATTACACCAGATATCAGTGGTGGCAGTGAGCAAGTAGGCACAGTATAAGCGGTGAGCCTCACACACAGTATGGCAGGCAGGCAAATGCAAAAAAAAAAAAACGACTGAAGTTTTAGCCCTAAAAAGGGCTTTTTGGGCTGAAGTTCTAGCCCTAAAAAGGGCTTTTTGGGGTGCTGTTCTTACAGCAGAGATTAGATGAGTCCTTCAGGACTGTAGTAGACACTGAATACACTAGCCTAGCTATCAATTTCCCTATAAAATCACAAGCAGCAGCACTAAACCTCCTCTCACTAAGAATGCAGGATCGTAATGAATCTAAAATGGCTGCTGCCCAGGAGCTGGGAGGGTCTGGAAGGGAGTGTCTGCTGCTGATTGGCTCAAATGTGTCTGCAGACTGTGAGATACAGGGTCAAAGTTTCCTCAATGATGACGAATAGGGGGCGGATCGAACATCGCATATGTTCGCCCGCCGTGGCGAATGCGAACAAGCTAAGATCGCCGGGAACTGTTCTCCAGCAAACTGTTCGCGACATCACTACAAATGACCAAAATGTAAAAGCCAGTCATCTAAGTAAATATATATATATATATATATATATATATATATATATACAGGTGGCCCTCGGTTTATGACGGTTCAATTTGCGCCATTTCAGAATTTTTTCAGTCATGTGACTGCTATTGAAAAGCATTGACTGCTATTGAAAGCGTTTTTTCAGTCATGTGACTGCTATTGAAAAGCATTGACTGCTATTGAAAGCATTAGCACATGCATTCATTAAAATAGCCAGTAGGTGGAGCTGTCCGCTTGTGTTGCAGCAAACACATGCAAAGAAAAGCAAGCCAGACGTGATCAATGGATCAGCTTTCAAAGGAACAAGATCTAGCAGCCACTTCCCTTAGATGCAGACTCAATGCAGAGAAATGTTTGCAGAAAAAGGCAAGTAAAAAACATTTTTGTTCATTGCACTTAGTTTGATGGTGATACAATCTGTTGTGTGATTAAACACATGCAGGCTGAAATTAATCAGTGTATAATCAGACCTGAGCAATGGAGCAGTTTTTAAAGGAACAAGATCTAGCAGCCTCTTCCCTTAGCTGCAGAAAAATGTAAGTAAAAAAATGTTTTTCTTCATTAAACTTAGTTTGATGATGATACAGTCTGTGTTTGTGTGATAATTTTATTAGGTGCGGTTTAGCAAATGTTTTTGTTTATTGAACTTAGTTTGATGATGATACAATCTATATTATTAGGTTTATAATGCTGTTTAGCATTTAAAGTCTTCATTTCAAAGCTTTAAAAATAATGTATTAGGTGTTACTTATGTCAATTTTGAGAGGGGCCTCGAACCTAACTCCCTCACTTCCCTTTGACTTACATTATAAACTGGGTTTCAATTTACAACGGTTTTGATTTACAACCATTCCTTCTGGAACCTAACCCCGGCGTAAACTGAGGGCTACCTGTATATATATATATATATATTTATATATATCTATCACATTTTAATTTAATTATAAGAGTGCTGATATGTGGCATTATTCTATCTAACTTTTCTAGGTTTATGGTGGTTACATTTTTGATGATCAAAACATACACACAACTTGACCAATATAATTAAAAAAAAAAGTTATTGTTACTTATTTTATTGCATAGTATTTTTTATTTTACTACAACTACAATTACAATTAGTTTCTATATCTGCCCTCAATGAAAGAAAAGTTTATTTTTGACTTGCTTAACAAAAAGCTTAGTGGATTAGTTAGGATTTAACACTTGGCAGAAAGAAAATTGCAAAAACATTAGTACACAGGTCACAGAAGAAGTCATGTGAAGTTATGGGGTCTCCCAATAGTTTAAAGACAGAGACTAAGACAGGTTAAATGGACAGTTTAAACTGCAAATAATTAATAGTGTGTCTCTGTTAACATAAGAGAGGTCAAGTATAACTAACTATAGCACTTACATTGTCTGCATTCTAATTAGATTAGTGAAATAGTTTCAAAGTTACTCAAATGGAAGGCTGGAATGAATTGATTTAAGACTGAAAACTGAATAATAACAATGTGCTATGGAAGCTCAAGCTTTCATCATTTCTGTTTGTTCTTGTAAATTCCTGGATTATTATTTTGCAGGGTCATATTTCTTAATGAAACATGTCAGACAGATATCAGCTCAATTTTAAGAATATAAGTACCTTCCTAATTGAGTCGTGCCACTGACCATTTAGTATGCACAGCTGTCATGGAAAAAACAATCTGTTTTGGTTTAGCAAAGGTTCATTACAAATAATCTTATGCATTATTTTACAGAAGAAATGTTACATTTCATTTAAATTTAGTGCACAAGAAAGCAGTATAGATATTATCTATCCCCAAACAAATTTTTTAGATGTACTGCACATATATAATATTATATATTTTGAATTCTGAGCTAGTAGTAGTATGTAAATTATGAAACTGATGAAGCTACTGTCTGCTTTCCAGGCTAAAGCAGCATACAGACCAATATGTGGTAATACAATTCCTGCAGAGAAAAAAAACAAAAATACCATAATTCCTAAAATTGGATGCTATGCATAGTAATGCCATGCTGCCCCTCACATGGTATACTTCACTTAGTAACCTAGTAACATAATAATATAGTAGATGACATTGAAAGAAGACAGAAGTCCATCAAGTTCAAACTATTTTTAAATGTATCTAATGTATTTACGTTCATTTCCAACTTAGGCAATACATTCTACAATTTGATTGCTCTTACAGAGAAATAAAATCTGTATTGCTGGCTAAATTTCCTTTCCTCTAGCCTTAAAGCATGACCTCTTGTCACAAACAATTGCTTTGAAACAATCAGAGCTTACAAAAACTGTTTATAGGAACCTTGGATATATTTGTATAAAGTAATCATATCATCTCTCAAGTGTTTTTTTTCCAGAGTAAACAGACTGCACTCTATACTCAAGGTGATGTCTTACCAGGTATTTATAAAGCGTAATTACTATGCTTTCTTCCCTTGCATCTATGCCTCTTTCAACACATCCTAGTATCTTATTAGCCTTGGAAGCTGCATTTTACTCTTATGTTTAGCTTTTACTCCAAAATCTTTTCCTCCTGTATATTGCTTATCTAGTCCTATTTAAATAACTGGAAGCCATAACAGGAAGCTTTCATATTTTTACTTTGAAAATGTAGAAGCCTTTATTTACCAGTATTAAATCTAATTTGTCATTTACCACAAAAACTAGAGGAAAAAAAAGCCAATGAGAGCACTAAGGGGGTAATTTTATCATGGTGCGGACAGACATGATCCGCTATAGCGAATCATGTCTGCCGCACAACGATAAATGCCGACACCATACGCTGTCGGCATTGAACATTGCACCAGCAGTTCTTGTTAAGGAGCGGCAGTCTTAGGACCGCTTCTCCTTAACTTCCACTTCAGGTGGAACTGAAGCGGAGTGGATTGGAAGCAGCATCTGCTGCTTCATAAATAGACACCTAAGTCTCTCTAGGCAACGCTATATCATAAAAAGTGACACTATGAGGCTTATTTATCAAGCTGTCAACAGCAAATACGCTGGAATTCCGCAGCGTAATTGTGGCGAGCTTGATTCTCCTCATTTATCAAAGCCTACAGACCTGCAAAAGTTGAAATTTGTGACGTAACATACTATCTGCCGGTCTCAGTCCGACACAGATCGATGCTTACGTCATTACAGATGTTGGGAATACAAATTCAGCACTATCTGACACCTTTTGCCATTGATCAAACTTCTAACAGGTACGCTCGCCACTATTCCGGCCCAGCGTATCTGCTTTTCAATCCGCCACCCTGGAGGCCGCAGATGCCATAGGAATCAATGGGAGTCTGAAAGCAGTGAAAGCTTATGTTTGATGCTGCCAGATATCCCATTGATTTCTATGGTAGAAAATCAGTAAAGTTTACACCTAACACCCTGACATATACCCCGAGTCTTAACACCCCTAATCTGCCGCCCCAACATCGCCGACACTAAATAAAATATATTAACCACTATTCCGCCGCTCCCGGACCCCGCCGCCACCTACATAATGTTATTAAGCCTTATCCTGCCGCTCCTGGACCCAGCCACCACCTACATAATGTTATTAACCCCTTTCCTGCCACTCCCGGACCCCGCCACCACCTACATAATGTTATTAACCCCTATCCCGCCGCTCCCGGACCCCGCCACCACCTACATAATGTTATTAACCTCTATCCCACTGCTCCCAGATCCCGCCACCACCTACATAATATTATTAACCCCTATTCTGCCGCTCTCGTACCTTGCCACCACCTACATAATGTTATTAACCCCTATTCCGCCGCTCCTGGACCCCTCCGCAACTAAATACATGTATTAACCCCTAAACCCCTGGCCTCCCACATCACTACCACTTACTAAACATATTAACCCCTAAACAACCAGCCCCCCCCCCATTGCCATAAACTAAATTAAGCTAATAAACCTTAAACCTAACAAGTCACTAACTTTAAATTAAAATTACAACATCCCTATCTTATAATAAATTTAAACTTACCTGTAAAATTAAAATAATCTATTTTTAAACTATTAATTAACCTAACCTAACTATTATCCTACAAGTACATTAAACTATATTAAACTATTAATTAATCTACCCTAACTATTATCTTTAAACTTGAAAAAGAGAAGTCATAACTACAGGGAGTGCAGAATTATTAGGCAAGTTGTATTTTTGAGGATTCATTTTATTATTGAACAACAACCATGTTCTCAATGAACCCAAAAAAACCTCATTAATATCAAAGCTGAATAGTTTTGGAAGTAGTTTTTAGTTTGTTTTTAGTTATAGCTATTTTAGGGGGATATCTGTGTGTGCAGGTGACTATTACTGTGCATAATTATTAGGCAACTTAACAAAAAACAAATATATACCCATTTCAATTATTTATTTTTACCAGTGAAACCAATATAACATCTTAACATTCACAAATATACATTTCTGACATTCAAAAACAAAACAAAAACAAATCAGTGACCAATATAGCCACCTTTCTTTGCAAGGACACTCAAAAGCCTGCCATCCATGGATTCTGTCAGTGTTTTGATCTGTTCACCATCAACATTGCGTGCAGCAGCAACCACAGCCTCCCAGACACTGTTCAGAGAGGTGTACTGTTTTCCCTCCTTGTAAATCTCACATTTGATGATGGACCACAGGTTCTCAATGGGGTTCAGATCAGGTGAACAAGGAGGCCATGTCATTAGATTTTCTTCTTTTATACCCTTTCTTGCCAGCCACGCTGTGGAGTACTTGGACGCGTGTGATGGAGCATTGTCCTGCATGAAAATCATGTTTTTCTTGAAGGATGCAGACTTCTTCCTGTACCACTGCTTGAAGAAGGTGTCTTCCAGAAACTGGCAGTAGGACTGGGAGTTGAGCTTGACTCCATCCTTAACCCGAAAAGGCCCCACAAGCTCATCTTTGATGATACCAGCCCAAACCAGTACTCCACCTCCACCTTGCTGGCGTCTGAGTCGGACTGGAGCTCTCTGCCCTTTAACAATCCAGCCACGGGCCCATCCATCTGGCCCATCAAGACTCACTCTCATTTCATCAGTCCATAAAACCTTAGAAAAATCAGTCTTGAGATATTTCTTGGCCCAGTCTTGACGTTTCAGCTTGTGTGTCTTGTTCAGTGGTGGTCGTCTTTCAGCCTTTCTTACCTTGGCCATGTCTCTGAGTATTGCACACCTTGTGCTTTTGGGCACTCCAGTGATGTTGCAGCTCTGAAATATGGCCAAACTGGTGGCAAGTGGCATCTTGGCAGCTGCACGCTTGACTTTTCTCAGTTCATGGGCAGTTATTTTGCGCCTTGGTTTTTCCACACGCTTCTTGCGACCCTGTTGACTATTTCAAATGAAACGCTTGATTGTTCGATGATCACGCTTCAGAAGCTTTGCAATTTTAAGAGTGCTGCATCCCTCTGCAAGATATCTCACTATTTTTTACTTTTCTGAGCCAGTCAAGTCCTTCTTTTGACCCATTTTGCCAAAGGAAAGGAAGTTGCCTAATAATTATGCACACCTGATATAGGGTGTTGATGTCATTAGACCACACCCCTTCTCATTACAGAGATGCACATCACCTAATATGCTTAATTGGTAGTAGGCTTTTGAGCCTATACAGCTTGGAGTAAGACAACATGCATAAAGAGGATGATGTGGTCAAAATACTCATTTGCCTAATAATTCTGCACTCCCTGTAATAATAAAGTTATGAAAAAGAATGACAAGGCAGCACTCAGATATCTTTATAACAAGTGGTTTATTGTTGCTCCTCCCAACATGTCAAAAGACATGAAAAAAACCCTAAACAATTGTGTGATTAAGAAGGAGTTACATACATTACCAGGCCTGGTGAACAGAAAATTTCCTACAACAAAAGGTTAAATAACCAATTACAGGGAAGCGTAGTTATGTAGCAAAAACGCTTCTATAATAACATTTTGTTAAGGATATACAAGGCAACAGACCGACATTAGACACAAAGTAGCAAATGTCCAGAACCAACAGAGCACTTAGTGTGAATCACACGCTCTTAATTGCAAAAGGAATGATGCCAAAATAAAGTCCCAGCGTTACTGAATTTGAGCCAAACAGCATAACAAGAAAAGAGCAGCCTCACCACCATACGCGGTAGAAGTTCCTAATACACCTGTGTCGTTTCTTCTGTATTCAAGCTTCACAGAAAGCGAGATAATTTCTCAGAAAAGCAACTGTGTATGATCCTCTTTTCCATTCAGAGATGGTCGCCTCCTTACAGACTTGAGACCCGGAACTCCCCAATCACGGCTGCTGACTTCAATGCTGGTAACTGCAAATTGCAAATGCTCCTCAGTATTGCGGTAGTTCAAGACCGCTGCCAGGTAAGTATACTCCAATTCAAAAGTTGCCGCTTCTCAGACATCAGTCATGATGCGTTTCGCCCCTCTCCTTAGTGGGCTGACTTCAGGGCTTCGTCAGATGATTGTGTACGGCACTTGTACTCCATTTATAGCATGGATGCTCATTTAAAATTTAATTTGTGACAATTTAAAATGCAACACAGCAAACTTATATACAGAATAAAAAACACACAGCTTGATTGCACATGCAGTATAAAAACCGCTTCACTTTGTGCAGAGATAGTCATGGGGCAGTTTCACACTGGAAATGCCAAATGGCATATATCAAACACAAAATAGCGAAAAACATTATGACACATTGTTATTTTTAGGACAGAAACAATATATCTCTATGTTAACTAGAAAGGCATTAATTTACAGAACATAGTGAACCAATCACTCATCCCTAAATAAAGTGGTCTTAAAGGAAGCATGAGAAATCTATTTTTTCATTAAGGCCATTAGGTGCCAGTGTATCTAGACAATAAATCCAGCGGGATTCACTCCTTAATAACATATTATCCACATCTCCTCCACGGCGATGTTGTTTTATATGTTGTATGCCTGTCACTTTCATAATAGTGAAATCTGAATTATGGTATTGCTCAAAGTGTCTGGCTACTGGACTATCCTGTTCCTTATTTTTAATGTCATCCCTATGCTCCCTCACTCTATCTTTCAAGTCACGTTTAGTTTTTCCGATGTAATATAGGGGACATGAGCAGTGCAAGAGATAGATCACTCCTGTGGTGTTGCTATTTCTAGCTTGTGTCCAACAACAACAGAGGAACACGGATGTTAACAAGGAATCAGAGAGTATAAATTCCATCCTCGGTTCACAACCCATTGAGAGTACTGATACCCTTAGGGTTGTTAACCTATCTTCCTTTCCCCTATCCCTCTCCCAAATGTCACTGCTAAGCAGAGGTTTGTCCTTCTGTTCATCAGCACACCTCGATAAATTCAAATTTATAAAAGACCTTAATATGTTTGCAAGAAAACTGGTCCTAAAAAAAGTTCTTAAGAGAAAAGATGATCTGGGTGTGCTGATGGACACAAGATATAAATCAGCTATGGATGACTTATTGTCATTACTTGAGGATCAAAATGAAGATACTGCAAGTATCCAACACCCTAAGAAATCCAATTTCAAACCACCGTCTAAATATATGCCCCCACTCTCATCCGCTCCAGTGATTCAAAATGATGCGTAGAAAGAGAGATTGGAGATTTACAGACATGTGGTATGGTTAAGGATAATTTGAGTGTGAGTGAAAGAAAATCACTTTCAGAGTTACTCAATAGTAAGGGACTCATTTTTAAATCCTCAGACAAGGGTGGAAACCTAGTGGTCATGAATGAACATGACTATGTAGCAGAAGTCCATAGGCAATTATCAAACACAACACAGTATGAACAAACAGATAGATTGACATTTGACACATCGTGTAATGAACTTTTATTCACTCTCAATGATGCTTTGAGAGAAGGGCTTATAACTAAGAAGGAACATGCATTTATGTATAAAAAGTTCCCAATTGTGCCAACCTTTTACTGTATCCCCAAACTACATAAATGCATGAGTAAACCACCAGGACGGCCTATTATCTCGGGCATAGGAGGGCCAATGGAAGGGGCAAGTAGGTATATTGACTTCTTTATGAGGCCCTTTCTAAGTTCATTGCCCTCCTATGTCCAAGATACCTCAGATGTCCTTCGGAAGTTGGATGGCATAGATGTTGATGATGATACCTGGCTCATTACCCTTGATGTGGAGTCGTTATACTCATCTATCCCGCACAATGTAGGGATTAGAGCAATTAGATATTTTCTTGAACAAAGGAGGCAGGATTTTCAGACACATACAGATTTTGTCATTTCCTTACTACAATTAATTTTGAATAATAATATCTTCCAGTTTGATGGAAGATATTACAGACAGCTTCAGGGGACTGCCATGGGTGCCACATGTGCCCCCACCTATGCCTGTTTACATCTTGGCCTATGGGAGGCACGAGAAATTTTCTCTTGCTTTGAATCCCTGGTGGAGACACATGTGGTACTCTGGCTTCGTTATGTGGATGATATCTTTCTTCTCTGGCAGCAAGGAATTGTTCGAAAATGTTCTTGGTATATTGAACACTGACAATGGGTATAACATCTTCCTTACACATGAAATGAGTAAAGCAGAAGCCACATTTTTAGATCTATCTATCAAAAAGGAAGGTAGACGCCTAATTACTAAGATACATCGTAAATCAACAGCCACCAACAGTCTTCTACTAGCCAGTAGTCACCACCCACAAAGTTTAAAAACTGGGATACCAATAGGTCAGTTTCTTCGGTTGAGAAGAAATTGCTCTAATTCTGAGGATTTTGAGGAACAAGCAAAAGAAATGTCATGTAGGTTCCTTGAGAGAGGTTACTCAAAAAGACAGATCAAAAAGGCATGGACACGAGCTAGAAATAGTACCAGGACGGATCTATTATATAAACAACATGTAGCTAAAGGGAATACAGATAAGGTACGTTTAATAACAAAGTTCAACTCACATTGGGGTAAATTGAGACACATAATGAAAAAATATTGGCATATGTTAATTATTGATGATGAACTAAGAGAATATGTAGGAGATTACCCTCTCCTCACAGCACGTAGAGCTAGCAGTCTTAAAGACAAGCTAGTTAGAAGTGAGTATATGAAGAAACCCACAACTACATGGCTTAGTGCAAGAGGCAGATGGCAGGGTTGCAGCCCATGTGGGCATTGTGTGTATTGCAGGTTTATACAGAAAACCAGCAAATTTGAAACCTCAACAGGTAAACAATACAATATCAAACAATGGATTACCTGCAACACCACAAGAGTGATCTATCTCTTGCCCTGCTCATGTCCCCTATATTACATCGGAAAAACTAAACGTGACTTGAAAGATAGAGTGAGGGAGCATAGGAATGACATTAAAAATAAGGAATAGGATAGTCCGGTAGCCAGACACTTTGAGCAATACCATAATTCAGATTTCACTATTATGAAAGTGACAGGCATACAACATATAAAACAACATCGCCGTGGAGGAGATGTGGATAATATGTTATTAAGGAGTGAATCCTGATGGATTTTTTGTCTAGATACACTGGCACCTAATGGCCTTAATGAAAAAAATAGATTTCTCATGCTTCCTATAAGACCACTTTATTTAGGGATGAGTGATTGGTTCACTATGTTCTGTAAATTAATGTCTTTCTAGTTAACATAGATATATATTGTTTCTGTCCTAAAAATAACAATGTGTCATAATGTTTTTCGCTATTTTGTGTTTGATATATGCCATTTGGCATTTCCAGTGTGAAACTGCCCCATGACTATCTCTGCACAAAGTGAAGCGGTTTTTATACTGCATGTGCAATCAAGCTGTGTGTTTTTTATTCTGTATATGTTTGCTGTGTTACATTTTAAATTGTCACAAATTAAATATTTAAATGAGCATCCATGCTATAAATGGAGTACAAGTGCCGTACACAATCATCTGATGAAGCCCTGAAGTCAGCCCACTAAGGGGAGGGGCGAAACGCGTCATGACTGATGTCTGAGAAGCGGCAACTTTTGAATTGGAGTATACTTACCTGGCAGCGATCTTGAACTACCGCAATACTGAGGAGCATTTGCAATTTGCAGTTACCAGCATTGAAGTCAGCAGCCGTGATTGGGGAGTTCCGGGTCTCAAGTCTGTAAGGAGGCGACCATCTCTGAATGGAAAAGAGGATCATACACAGTTGCTTTTCTGAGAAATTATCTCGCTTTCTGTGAAGCTTGCATACAGAAGAAACGACACAGGTGTATTAGGAACTTCTACCCCGTTTGGTGGTGAGGCTGCTCTTTTCTTGTTATGCTGTTTGGCTCAAATTCAGTAACGCTGGGACTTTATTTTGGCATCATTCCTTTTGCAATTAAGAGCGTGTGATTCACACTAAGTGCTCTGTTGGTTCTGGACATTTGCTACTTTGTGACTAATGTCGGTCTGTTGCCTTGTATATCCTTAACAAAATGTTATTATAGAAGCGTTTTTGCTACATAACTACGCTTCCCTGTAATTGGTTATTTAACCTTTTGTTGTAGGAAATGTTCTGTTCACCAGGCCTGGTAATGTATGTAACTCCTTCTTAATCACACAATTGTTTAGGGGTTTTTTCATGTCTTTTGACATGTTGGGAGGAGCAACAATAAACCACTTGTTATAAAGATATCTGAGTGCTGCCTTGTCATTCTTTTTCATAACTTTATTATTAGTTATGACTTCTCTTTTTCAAGTTTAAGGTTAAATTGATTATGACTGCAAGCACCTGTTTCTTTAAGAATTTGCAACAATAGTGGAGTGCACACAACTTTTGTATATATACCCTAACTATTATCCTACAAGTACATTAAACTATATTAAACTATTAATTAATCTACCCTAACTATTATACTAAAATTACATTAAACTATATTAAACAATTAATTAACCTACCCTATTATACTAAAATGACATTAAACTACAAATAAAATTAACTATATTATATATATTTAAAAACCTAACCCTACTCAAATTATTTAAATCTACTATTAAAAATTACTAAGTTACCAAAAAATAACCCTAGCCTACAATAAAACTACCAATGGCCCTTAAAAGGGCCTTTGCAGGGCATTGCCCCAAAGAAATCAGCTCTTTTACCTGTAACTAAAAATACAAACACCCCCCCCAACAGTAAAACCCACCACCCACACAGCCAACCCCCCAAATAAAAACCTAACAAACCTAAGCTCCCCATTGCCCTGAAAAGGGAATTTGTATGGACATTGCCCTTAAAAGGGCATTTAGCTTTTGTTCCGCCCAAAGTCCCTAACCTAAAATTAAACCCCCCAATAAACCCTTAAAAAAAACCTAACACTTATCCCCGAAGATCCATTTACAATTTTTGAAAAGCCAACATCCATCCTCAACGAAGCAGCAGAAGTCCTCAGCGAAGCCGGCGGAAGTCTTCATCCAAGCCGGCAGAAGTCTTCATCCAGATGGCATCTTCTATCTTCATCCATCCGGCATGCAGCGGCTCCATCTTCAAGACATCCGGCGTGGAGCATCCTCTTCTTACGACGTCTTCTAAAGAATGAAGTTTCTCTTTAAATGACGTCATCCAAGATGGCGTCCCTTACATTCCGATTGGCTGATAGATTTCTATCAGCCAATCGGAATTAAGGTGGAAAAAAATCCTATTGGCTGATCCAATCAATTTAGCTATAATCCTATTGGCTGATTGGATCAGCAAATAGGATGAAAGCTCAATCCTATTGGCTGATTGCAACAGCCAATAGGATTTTTCCCCCTTAATTCTGATTGGCTGATAGAATTCTATCAGCTAATCAGAATGTAATGGACGAGGGTGGGGTAGTGGGCGGGGTGGGGATCGAGAGAGAGATAAATAGGCTCTGTTTTTTTTTTTTTTTTTTTGTTTATCTTCTCACTTTCTATTAGACCTTTATTATGTTAGTATACAGGTGAGAAGGAAGGTCAGGTGAGAGAGGGATCTCATGTAACCTAAGGGCCTTTAGTAATAAGTATATCTTTGTAATAATTTGTGTGTTTTTTTTCTTTTAAAGGCTACTGTATTTATGTGCAATGATTATCTCTTTATTATATTTTGAAAATGTAAGGTTCAAAGTTTTCCTCTTTATGCAACAAAAATAGAAAATGTGAGGTTTATTTATAGTATTTCCTGCATAATTGTGATGTAACAGATTTGCTTATTTTGTAGCAACTTGTTTGCTAGGTTTTTTCTGCATATGTATATGAATGCTGTAATTCATCACGCTTGATATTTTATATTTAACCTCAATAAAAATCATTTAAAAAAAAAAAAAAAAAAAATGTAATGGACACCATCTTGGATGATGTCATTTAAAGAGAAAATTCATTCTTCAGAAGACGTCGTAAGAAGAGGATGCTTCACGCCGGATGACTTGAAGATGGAGCCTCTCCGCGCCGGATGGATGAAGATAGAAGATGCCGTCTGGATGAAGACTTCTGCCGGCTTGGATGAAGAATTTGGCCCGCTTGGATGAAGACTTCTTCCGGCTTCGCTGAGTACTTCTGCCGCTTCATTGAAGATGGATGTCGGGTCTTCAATAACTGTAAGTGGATCTTCGGGGGTAAGTGTTAGGTTTTTTTAAGGGTTTATTGGGGGGTTAATTTTAGGTTAGGGACTTTGGGTGGAAAAAAGCTAGATGTCCTTTTAAGGGTAATTGCCCATACAAATGTCCTTTTCAGGGCAATGGGGAGCTTAGGTTTTTTAGATAGGTTTTTATTTGGGGGGTTGGTTGTGTGGGTGGTGGATTTTACTGTTGGGGGGTGTTTGTATTTTAATTTACAGGTAAAAGAGCTGATGCCCCGCAAAAATCCCTTTTAAGGGTAGATTATTGTAGGCTAGGGTTTTTTATTTTGGGGGGGCTTTTTTATTTTCATAGGGCTATTAGATTAGGTGTAATTAGTTTAAATATTTGATAATTATTTTTTTATTTTGTATAACAGTGTTTTTTTATTTTGTGTAGCTTAGTGTTTTTTATTTATTTTAACTTAGTTGTTATTTTTTGGTAATTTAGTAATTTTTAATAGTAGATTTAAATAATTTGAGAAGGGTTAGGTTTTTAAATATATAATATAGTTAATTTAATTTGTAGTTTAATGTAATTTTAGTATAATAGTTAGGGTAGATTATTTAATAGTTTAATATAGTTTAATGTAATTGTAGGATAATACCATACAAATATGGTATGTATCTGAATTATATCATATGTATCTAAGATCAACGGATATATGTAGCAAGCAAATGCAATTGATATTATACAGATATCATTAACACATTATTTCTAATACAAAATGCAAAAAAGTGCTAATAAAAATCAAACACTCTAATACCAAATATGTAAGAGTGTGATAAAAAAAAGTCCTGTATACAAATAGGAGAGAAAGGAGTTAGGTAATATATACTTGTTATACTAGGAAAGTCATTTCCTTCTTTTTTTCCTTCTTTAAGGATCCTTTTGTGATGCACAATCAAGATGCAGCGCCTCTCTTACTTCACAGCAAAGTAATCAAAATCCTAGACAAACAAAGCAGAGAGCACTTCATGTGCATATACGTTTTCAAATAAACAGTGCAGTGTAATATGCATACAGGGAACTCACAATATGCAGCAGCACTCTGTTGCGCTGATAGGCACATTCTGGAGACTCTCAGTGCTCCAGCTCACTGCACAGTGCACAGTTGTGATCAACTCCCTTCCAGAAGGTCAAGTAGATAAGATTTAACACATGAAAACCTATTAACCCCTAATCCGCCAGCCCCCCACATTGCAACAAGCTAAATTAAACTATATTAACCCCTAAACCTAACCCTACCGTAACCCTAACCCTAACACCCCTTAACTTTAACATAATACAAATATAGCTAAATTAAATTTACAAATATTAACTAAATAAACCTATTAATCCTTAAACTGCCAGCCCCCCACATCACAACAAGCTAAATTAAACTATATTAACCCCAAAACCTAACCCTAAACCTAACCCCCCTTAACTTTAACATAATTAAATTAGATCTAAATAAACTTTACAAATATTAACTAAATAATTCCTATTTAAAACTAAATACATACTTACCTGTGAAATAAAACCTAAGCTAGCTACAATATAACTAATAGCTACATTGTAGCTAGCTTAGGTTTTATTTTTATTTCACAGGTAAGTTTGCATTTATTTTAACTAGGTAGACTAGTTAGTAAATAGTTATTAACTATTTACTAACTACCTAGTTTAAAAAAAATACAAACTTACCTGTGAAATAAAACCTAACCTGCCTTACACTATAACCTAACATTACCAAAAATAAAAAAAACATTAATCCCATTGTAATACCCTTAAAAAAAAAACCTAAAATAAAAAAAACCCTACTCTAGAATAAACTACCAAGGGCCCTTAAAAGGGCTTTTTTTTTTTTTGGGGGGGGGGGGCTTAAAAGGGCCTTTTGTAGGGCATTGCACTGAGATAACCAGCTCTTTTACTTTAAAAATAATACAAACACCCCCTAACACTATACAAACCCCACCCCCCAAACTATCAAGGGCCCTTAAAAGGAAAGGGCCTTTTGTAGGGCATTGCCCTGAGATAAATAGCTATTTTAGTTTTTTTTTTAAAAAAACACCCCCTAAAAATATACATTACACAATATAAGCTACCCATTGCCCTGAAAAGGGCATTTGTATGGGCATTGCCCTTAAATGGGCATTTAGCTCTTTTACTGCCCAGACCCTAAACTAAAAAAAAAAAAAAACCCACCTAAAAAACCCTTGAAAAATCCTAACACTAACCCCAAGATAATCCACTTACAGTTGTTGAAGTCCCGCTTGAAGGATCCATTCAGCCAGCGAAGTCCTCATCCATGTGGCAAGAAGTCTTCATCCAGGCGGCCTCTTCGATCTTCATCCAGCTGGCGCGGAGCAGGTCCATCCTGAAGACATCCGATGCGGAGCTCCTCTTCTTACGGTCGCCGCCATAAACTGAATCTTCAATGCAAGGGACGCGATTCAAGATGGCGTCCCTTGTATTCCTGTTGGCTGAAATATTTGAATCAGCCAATAGGAATTTTGGCTGCTAAATCCTATTGGCTATTCAAATCAGCCAATAGGATTTAAGCAGCTCTCATTTTATTGGCTAATTCGAATTAGACTATAGAATAAGAGCTGCTTAAATCCTATAGGCTGATTTGAATAGCCAATAGGATTTTAGCAGCCCTAATTCCTATTGGCTGATTCAAATCTTTCAGCCAATAGTAATGCAAGGGACGCCATCTTGGATGATGTCACTTGCATTGAAAGTCCAGTTTGACCGTATGATGAGGATGTTCTGCACCAGATGTCTTCAGGATGAACCCGCTCCACGCCGGCTGGATGAAGATCGAAGAGGCCACCTGGATGAAGACTTCTTGCCACATGGATGAGGTCTTCACCGGCTGGATGAAGATAGAAGAGGCCGCCTGGATGAAGATTTCATGCCGCATGGATGAGGACTTTGTCGGCTTGTTCGATCCTTCAAGCGGGACTTCAACATCTGTAAGTGGATCATCTTGGGGTTTTTTTAAGGTTTTTTTGGGTGTTTTTTTTTTAGTTTATGGTCTGGGCAGTAAAAGAGCTAAATGCCCTTTTAAGGGCAATGCCCATACAAATGACATTTTCAGGGCAATGGTTAGCTTAGGTTATTTTAGAGTTAGGGTTTTTATTTGGGAGGGTTGGTTGTGGGGGTGGTGAGTTATACTGTTGGGGGGGTGTTTGTAGTTTTTAAACAGGTAAAAGGGCTGATATCTTTGGAGCAATGCCCCACAAAAGGCCCTTTTAAGGGCCATTGGTAGTTTATTGCAGGCTAGAGTTTTTTATTTTGGGTGGGCTTTTTTATTTTGATAGGGATATTAGATTAGGTGTACTTCTTTTTTATTTTTGATAATTTGTTTTTTATTTTTCGTAATTTAGTGTGTTTTTTTGTAATTTAGTTAGTTTTTATTTTTTGTAGGTAGAAACGTTTTGTAATTTTTAGAGTAGTGTTTTTTTATTGCTAGTTTAGTTTTATTTAATTGGTAGTTAGTTTTATTTTAGTTTAATAGTTATAATAGTTTAATAGTTAGTTTAAAATAATTTTTTTCATTTGACAGGTACATTTTTATTTAATTTAAGCTAGGGAAATTTTAATTTTTATATAAAGTTAGGTGGTTGTTAGGTTTAGGGGTTACTAGTTTAAATTAATTAATTTTGTTGTGGGGGGCTTTCGGTTAAGTGGTTAATAGTTTATTTTAGTATAGTTCGCTGTGGGGGGCTTGAGGTTTAAGGGTTAATAGGTTTATTATAGTGGAGGTATGGGCGGACGGCAGATTAGGGGTTAATAAAAGTTAAATAGTGTTTTTCATGCGGGAGGGCAGTGGTTTAGGGGTTAATAACTTTAGTATAGTGGTGACGATGCTGGGGAGTGGCGGAATAGGGGTTAATACATTTTTTTAATGGCGGTGATGTTGAGAGCGGCAGATTAGGGGTTAATAAATTTATTATAGTGTTTGCGATGTGGGAGGGCCTCAGTTTAGGGGTTAATAGGTAGTTTATGGGTGTAAGTGTACTTTGTAGCAGTTTAGTTATGAGTTTTATGTAACAGCTTTGTAACGTAAAACTCATAACTTCTCACTTTAGATGGCTTTACGGATCTTGTGGTTTTAGGCTGTAACGCTCACTTTTTAGCCTCCCCGCAAAATTTGTAATAGCAGCGCTATGGGAATTCCATGAAAATACGTCATTTTTACGTGTGCAGGACTGACGTTGCGGTACAAACTAAAAGGTGTGCGGTATACCTATACCGACAAGACTTGTAATGGCTGCGGTGCGGTTTTAACGCTGAAAGTACCATATTTTCAGCGTTACAAGCTGCAACACAAAACTTGTAATCTAGCTGATTATTTGTATGTATCAAATGTACAAAACTTCTAAACTTATCTTAAGTGTATAATAAAATAGTGAAAAAGTACTCAAGAGTTCTTTTTAGCAAATGTTTAAATTGCTGGCAAAAAAGTACACTTTTATCAAATGTCTAATTTATGTGAAAACTGCTGGTATGGAGTAAATCTTAACTCTGATTTGTTCAAATGAGCTCATCACATCGCATTGGACATTTGAAATGATGTGTCATATGACACTATTCCTCTAGAATGTGTATATATATATATATATATATATATATACATATACTGTGTATATATATATATATATATATATATATATATATATATATATATTTATACTGTGTATATATATATATATATATATATATATATATAAATCCAATAGTACCAGCACTCGCTATTAAATTGCAGCGTCGGGATGCTCCCAAGTTTAAAGTATGCATAAGAGGTTCCAGTGAACAGAGGCACTCGCCGTTAAGGTGAACAAAAGTGTTTTTATTCCATCACATCAGAATAAACGTTTTCGGGCAATAATGCCCGTCATCAGACTCCTGTGAAAACAAACAGTGTAAATTTGTTATTACCTGGCCAGGGCCTAAATAGACCATGAGCTGCCCGGGAAGCCACCAGCCCCTCCGCTGCCGCACCGGAAAACCGGAAGTGACGCGTGAGCGTCTGACGTCACACGTTGGAAGCCGTAGCGCCCGGACCACTCCTGGCAGGAAACAAAAAAAGTTATTACAAGAAGTGCATATAACATCGATTACTCAAATTAACATGGTGTATAAGTGAAAAAGTGACTTAATCCAGTGGGATAATTTTATGTAATTGGGAAATATGTGTATACTCAATAGTGTAAATTACTATAAGAAATAATGTGGAAATTAAAAGTTAAAGGTTAAAGGTTAAAAAGTCTGTAGGAGGGCTATTGGGTGACAGGTTATCTCCTCGTTATCAGACAATGTCCCTTATATGTAGGGCTAAAACATTATATAAATGAATAATGCTCTATAATGGGAGCAATCGTATAAGTGCCCCATATGTGTTGGCAGTTTACTAAATCTGGGTGTCATCATGGTACTGGTAGTTATTACTTCACAGTAGTGAAGAGCAGTGTAGTGATAATATATACTGTCTGGTTAGTACAGTTTACAGATAACTACGCCAATCTAGATGGGTATTTAAACCCCCTGGAGTCATGGTACCCAATTCAAAAGTCCATTTTGCTTCCAACTGTAGCAGGCTATATTACAAAACAAGAACTGGGATTCCTGAAGACACAATATCCACGAATACCAGTATTCTATACAGTTCCCAAGATCCACAAGAGTTTAAACCAACCACCTGGACGACCAATTGTGTCAGCTATCCAGTCCCTACATCAACCACGAGCAAAATTCGTAGATTCTTTTCTTCAGCCACTTGTGAGAAATATGGATACCTTCTTATTGGATTCCAATATGCTCCTTAACATCATTGGAAATATGGGACCAGTATTGGACACAGACATACTGGTAACGCTTGACGTTACCAGTCTGTATACGGCTATTCCTCACCATCTAGGAATGAGAGCAATTACCAAACAGCTCCAACGTTATCCATATGTGGGACCCCCAGCAGAAATACTGCTGACATTACTTGAGTTTTGTTTGACAACGAATTATTTTAAATTTGAAAATCAACTTTACTTACAACTAACAGGCACAGCGATGGGGTCCAATGTGGCCCCATCCTATGCAAACTTGTTTATGGAGATATTCGAAACTGAAGATACAGACCATTTTCTAGACCCTAGAATACAGCTGTTTAAACGGTACATAGACGATCTCATTCTAATCTGGCGTGGTACCGAAGAAGAACTACTTACATGGTTTAAACAGTTGGACCAAGTATCTCCAGATATCAAGTTCAAAATGAATTATAGCAACAAAACCATTGATTTCTTGGACCTACATTTGTATAAGGAGGATAATCATATACAGTCCACATTGTATAAAAAGGATACCGACAGGAATTCCTTATAGCACTATACCAGCTGTCACCCCCAGCGCTAAAAAAGGCTCTACCCAAATCCCAACTTATGAGAGTCATTAGAAACAACACGCAACAAAATAACGTGGACATACAACTGGGAGAAATGAAGGAGCGCTTCACCCAACGAGGATATCCAGAGAGCCAACTCAGAAAAACGGAACAAGAACTCAGAAAACAAGATGTAGACACCACAAAAGAAAAGGTGCAACCTAGAATGACTTTTATAACAACTTATACACAAGATAAACACAATTTGACAACTAGCTTGCACAAGAATTGGGATATCTTGAGTACGGACAATACTCTTCCATTCAAAAACCTAGCACTACCTAGGATTGGTTACAAAAGAGCTAAGTCACTCAAGGACTATCTTGTACATACTGACCCGACACATAACTATGAAAAAAGAACCTGGCTGAATAAAAATAAAAAAACAGGCTGTTTCAGGTGTCTGGGATGTACTACCTGCAGTGCTCTCATTACAGGAACCTATTTCACACACCCCTATAAAAAGAAAAAATATCAACACAAACATCGGATGACATGTACCACTACACATGTGGTTTATCTCCTACATTGTGTATGTGGTATATTTTACGTGGGGAAAACAGAAGATGACCTGCGTACCAGAATGGCCAATCACAGGTCATCAATAAGGACGGCTATAGAAAAGGGGACATCTGAGCAACCAGTTGCCCGACATTTTGCGCAGACAGGTCATACAGTTAAGGACTTAAAATATACCCTTATTGACCATGTAACCCCCTCTCCCAGTGGGGGTGATAGGGGCAGAAGACTGCTACAGTTGGAAGCAAAATGGACTTTTGAATTGGGTACCATGACTCCAGGGGGTTTAAATACCCATCTAGATTGGCGTAGTTATCTGTAAACTGTACTAACCAGACAGTATATATTATCACTACACTGCTCTTCACTACTGTGAAGTAATAACTACCAGTACCATGATGACACCCAGATTTAGTAAACTGCCAACACATATGGGGCACTTATACGGTTGCTCCCATTATAGAGCATTATTCATTTATATAATATTTTAGCCCTACATATAAGGGACATTGGCTGATAACGAGGAGATAACCTGTCACCCAATAGCCCTCCTACAGACTTTTTAACCTTTAACCTTTAACTTTTAATTTCCACATTATTTCTTATAGTAATTTACACTATTGAGTATACACATATTTCCCAATTACATAAAATTATCCCACTGGATTAAGTCACTTTTTCACTAATACACCATGTTAATTTGAGTAATCAATGTTATATGCACTTCTTGTAGTAACTTTTTTTTGTTTCCTGCCAGGAGTGGTCCGGGCGCTACGGCTTCCAACGTGTGACGTCAGACGCTCACTCGTCACTTCCGGTGCGGCAGCAGAGGGGCTGTTTGCGTCCCGGGCAGCTCATGGTCTATTTAGGCCCTGGCCAGGTAATAACAAATTTACACTGTTTGTTTTCACAGGAGTCTGATGACGGGTATTATTTCCCGAAAACGTTTATTCTGATGTGATAGAATAAAAACACTTTTGTTCACCTTAACGGTGAGTGCCTCTGTTCACTGGAACCTCTTATGCATATGAATTCGAGGGACACCAAGATGGCGTCCCTCGAATTCCGATTGGCTGATAGGATTCTATCAGCCAATCGGAATTAAGGTAGGAAAATTCTGATTGGCTGATGGAATCAGCCAATCAGATTCAAGTTCAATCCGATTGGCTGATCCGATCAGCCAATCAGATTCAGCTCGCATTCTATTGGCTGATCGGAACAGCCAATCGGATTGAACTTGAATCTGATTGGCTGATTCCATCAGCCAATCAGAATTTTCCTACCTTAATTCCGATTGGCTGATAGAATCCTATCAGCCAATCGGAATTCGAGGGACGCCATCTTGGATGACGTCCCTTAAAGGAACCGTCATTCGTCGGGAAGTCGTCGTGAAGATGGATGTTCCGCGTCGGTGGGATGACCATGGATCTATAAGAAAGAAGATTTAAGATGCCGCTTGATAGAAGACTTCAGCCCGATCATGGACCTCTTCAGCTCCCGCTTGGATGAAGACTTCAGTTGGATCATGGACATCTTCAGCCCCCCGCTTGGGCTTGGATCAAGACATCGGAGGCTCTTCTGGATCGATCGGTGAACCCGACGTGGTGAAGACAAGGTAGGGAGAGCTTCAGGGGCTTAGTGTTAGGTTTATTTAAGGGGGGTTTGGGTTAGATTAGGTGTATGTGGGTGGTGGGTTTTAATGTTGGGGGGGTATTATATGTTTTCTTTTTACAGGCAAAAGAGCTGAATTCTTTGGGGCATGCCCCGCAAAGGGCCCTTTTAAGGGCTGGTAAGGTAAAAGAGCTTTTCTATTTTAATTTTAGAATAGGGTAGGGCATTTTTTTATTTTGTTGGTCTTTGTTATTTTATTAGGGGGCTTAGAGTAGGTGTAATTAGTTTAAAATTGTTGTAATATTTTTCTAATGTTTGTAAATATTTTTTTATTTTTTGTAACTTAGTTCTTTTTTATTTTTTGTACTTTAGTTAGTTTATTGTATTTATTTGTAGGTATTGTATTTAATTAATTTATTGATAGTGTAGTGTTAGGTTTAATTGTAGATAATTGTAGGTATTTTATTTAATTTATTTATTGATAGTGTAGTGTTAGGTTTAATTGTAACTTAGGTTAGGATTTATTTTACAGGTAATTTTGTAATTATTTTAACTAGGTAACTATTAAATAGTTATTAACTATTTAATAGCTATTGTACCTGGTTAAAATAAATACAAAGTTGCCTGTAAAATAAATATTAATCCTAAAATAGCTACAATATAATTATAATTTATATTGTAGATATATTAGGGTTTATTGTACAGGTAAGTATTTAGCTTTAAATAGGAATAATTTATTTAATAAGAGTTAATTTATTTAGTTAGATTTAAATTATATTTAACTTAGGGGGGTGTTAGGGTTAAGGTTAGAATTAGCTTTAGGGGTTAAAAAAATTATTAGAGTAGCGGTGAGGTACGGTCGGCAGATTAGGGGTTAATGCTTGAAGTTAGGTGGCGGCGATGTTAGGTAGGGAAGATTAGGGGCTAATACTATTTATTATAGGGTTATTGAGGCGGGAGTAAGGCGGATTAGAGGTTAATACATTTATCATAGTAGCGGTGTGGTCCGGTCGGCAGATTAGGGGTTAATAAGTGTAGGTAGGTGGAGGCGACGTTGGGGGCAGCAGATTAGGGGTTAATAAATATAATGTAGGGGTCGGCGGTGTTAGGGGCAGCAGATTAGGGGTACATAGGGATAACGTAGGTGGCGGCGGTGTGCGGTCGGCAGATTAGGGGTTAAAATTTTTTAATAGAGTGGCGATGATTTGGGGGGGCCTCGGTTTAGGGGTACATAGGTAGTTTATGGGTGTTAGTGTACTTTAGAGCACAGTAGTTAAGAGCTTTATGAACCGGCGTTAGCCCAGAAAGCTCTTAACTCCTGTTTTTTTTCTGCCGCTGGAGTTTTGTCGTTAGATTTCTAACGCTCACTTCAGCCACAACTCTAAATACCGGCGTTAGAAAGATCCCATTGAAAAGATAGGATACGCAAATGACGTAAGGGGATCTGGGGTATGGAAAAGACGCGGCTGCAAAGTGAGAGTTAGACCCTTTAATGACTGACTCCAAATAACAGCGGGCGGTAAAAAACAGCGTTAGGAGCCTCTAACGCTGGTTTTGACGGCTACCGCCAAACTCTAAATCTAGGCCATATCATGTAGGAGTAGTACGGGTATGGTGAAGATTCTAAATAAAAATGTATATATGGGTTATGGTACTAGTATATTTGTGAATAAATGGTGTTACTAATAATAAGCAATAAAAAACCTGTATTTTTTTGTTGCCATGGGTTATATGGCATAGTGATAATGTGTATGGTGAAACCTATATATTAAATGGATTAATGGATCTAAGTTTTGGTGGAACATTAGAACTGGAATTAAACACATAGATAAACTGTATGTAGGAGTAGTGCGGGTATGGTGAAGAATCTAAATAAAAATGTATGTATGGGATACGGTAACAGTATAGTGGTGAATAAATGGTGTTACTAATAATAAGCAATAACCAAACCTTCTACACATGGAAATTCCAGTATTCACAACTACTACTACAATGGCAACTACCATAGAAACAATAGACATCCCCCCTTTTCACAGCATAGAAGTTTTACAAATCACTAAGGCCTAGATTTAGAGTTTTGCGGCCAAAGGGATGCGTTAGCTACGCATGCTTTTTTCTGGCCGCACCTTTTAAATACCGCTGGTATTTAGAGTTCACAGAATGGCTGGGTTTTAAGTGCGTTAGGCTCCAAAAAGGGAGCATAGAGCATAAGTTAATGCCACTGCAACTCTCAATACCAGCGGTGCTTACGGACGCGGCCAGCTTCAAAAAAATGCTCATGCACGATTCCGGCATAGAAAACAATGGGGCCATTTGAGCTGAAAAAAAACCTAACACCTGCAAAAAAGCAGCGTTCAGCTCCTAACGCAGCTCCATTGTTTTGTATGGGGAAACACTTCCTACATCTTCACGTAACACTCTAACATGTACCCCGAGTCTAAACACCCCTAACCTTACACTTATTAACCCCTATTCTGCCGCCCCCGCTATTGCTGACACCTGCATATTTTTTTTAACCCCTAATCTGCCACTCCGTAAACCGCCGCTACCTACATTATCCCTGTGTACCCCTAATCTGCTGCCCCTAACACCGCCGACCCCTATATTATATTTATTAACCCCTAATCTGCCCCCCACAACGTCGCCTCCACCTGCCTACACTTTTTAACCCCTAATCTGCCTCACTCCCACCTCAATAACCCTATAATAAATAGTATTAACCCCTAATCTGCCCTCCCTAACATCGCCGACACCTAACTTCAATTAATAACCCCTAATCAGCCGACCGAATCTCGCCGCTACTGTAATAAATGGATTAACCCCTAAAGCTAAGTCTAACCCTAACACTAACACCCCCCTAAATTAAATATAATTTTATTCTAACGAAATAAATTAACTCTTATTAAATAAATTATTCCTATTTAAAACTAAATACTTACCTGTAAAATAAACCCTGATATAGCTACAATATAAATTATAATTATATTGTAGCTATTTTAGGATTAATATTTATTTTACAGGCAACTTTGTAATTATTTTAACCAGGTACAATAGCTATTAAATAGTTAATAACTATTTAATAGCTAAAATAGTTAAAATAATTACAAAATTACCTGTAAAATAAATCCTAACCTAAGTTACAATTAAACCTAACACTACACTATCAATAAATTAATTAAATAAACTACCTACAATTAACTACAATGAAATAAACTAACTAAAGTACAAAAAGTAAAAAAGAACTGTTACAAAAAATAAAAAAATATTTACCAACATTAGAAAAATATTACAACAATTTTAAACTAATTACACCTACTCTAAGCCCCCTAATAAAATAACAAAGCCCCTCAAAATAAAAAAATGCCCTACCCTATTCTAAATTAAAAAAGTTCAAAGCTCTTTTACCTTACCAGCCCTGAAAAGGGCCCTTTGCGGGGCATGCCCCAAATAATTCAGCTCTTTTGCCTGTAAAAAAAACACATACAATACCCCCGTAACATACAACCCACCACCCACATACCCCTAATCTAACCCAAACCCCCCTTAAATAAACCTAACACTAAGCCCCTGAAGATCTCCCTACCTTGTCTTCACCTCACCGGGTTCACCGATCGGTCCAGAAGAGGGTCCGAAGTGTTGATCCAAGCCCAAGCGGGGGGCTGAAGAGTGACGTCCATCCTCGGGCTGAAGTCTGGATCCAAGCGGCGGCTGAATAAATCCATCATCGGGCTGAAGTCTGGATCCAAGCGCCGGCTGAAGAAGTCTATCATCGGGATGAAGTCTTCTATGAAGCAGCATCTTCAATCTTCTTTCTTCCGGAGCCATCATCTTCCAGCCGACGCGGAGCCATCCTTCTTCACCGACGGACTAATGACGAATGAAGGTTCCTTTAAGGGACGTCATCCAAGATGGCTTCCCTCGAATTCCAATTGGAATCCAATTGATCCAATCAGCCAATCAGATTGAGATTGCATTCTATTGGCTGATCAGAACAGCCAATAGAATGTGAGCTCAATCTGAATGGCTGATTGGATCAGCCAATTGGATTGAACTTGAATCTGATTGGCTGATTACATCGGCCAATCAGAATTTTCCTACCTTAATTCTGATTGGCTGATAGAATCCTATAAGCCAATCGGAATTCGAGGAACGCCATCTTGGATGACGTCCCTTAAAGGAACCTTCATTCGTCGTTAGTCCGTCGGTGAAGAAGGATGGCTTTGTTATTTTATTAGGGGCTTAGAGTAGGTGTAATTAGTTTAAAATTGTTATAATATTTTTCTAATGTTGGTAAATATTTTTTTATTTTTTGTAACTTAGTTCTTTTTTATTTTTTGTACTTTAGTTAGTTTATTTCATTGTAGTTAATTGTAGGTAGTATATTTAATTAATTTATTGATAGTGTAGTGTTAGGTTTAATTGTAACTTAGGTTAGGATTTATTTTACAGGTAATTTTGTAATTATTTTAACTATTTTAGCTATTAAATAGTTATTAACTATTTAATAGCTATTGTACCTGGTTAAAATAAATACAAAGCTGCCTGTAAAATAAATATTAATCCTAAAATAGCTACAATATAATTATTATTTATATTGTAGCTATATTAGGGTTTATTTTACAGGTAAGTATTTAGCTTTAAATAGGAATAATTTATTTAATAAGTGTTAATTTATTTCGTTAGAATAAAATTATATTTAACTTAGGGGGGTGTTAGGGTTAGAATTAGCTTTAGGGGTTAAACAATTTATTAGAGTAGCGGTGAGCTCCGATCGGCAGATTAGGGGTTAATACTTGAAGTTAGGTGTCGGCGATGTTAGGGAGGGCAGATAAGGGGTTAATACTATTTATTATAGGGTTATTGAGGCGGGAGTGAGGCTGATTAGGGGTTAATAACTTTATTATAGTAGCAGTGCGGTCCGCTCGGCAGATTAGGGGTTAATAAGTGTAGGCAAGTGGAGGCGAGGTTGAAAGGGGCAGATTAGGGGTTAATAAATATAATATAGGGGTCAGCAATGTTAGGGGCAGCAGATTAGGGGTACATAGGGATAACGTAGCTGGCGGCGATGTACGGAGCGGCAGATTAGGGGTTAAAACATTTTAATAGAGTTGCGGCGATGTGGGGGGACCTCGGTTTAGGGGTACATAGGTAGTTTATGGGTGTTAGTGTACTTTAGAGCACAGTAGTCAAGATCTTTATAAACCGGCGTTAGCCCAGAAAGCTCTTAACTACTGACTTTTTTCTGCGGCTGGAGTTTTGTCGTTAGATTTATAACGCTCACTTCAGCCACGACTCTAAATACCGGCGTTAGAAAGATCCCATTGAAAAGATAGGATACGCAATTGACGTAAGGGGATCTGCGGTATGGAAAAGTCGCGGCTGAAAAGTGAGCGTTAGACCCTTTAATGACTGGCTCCAAATACCAGAGGGCAGTAAAAACCAGCGTTAGGAGCCTCTAACGCTGGTTTTGACAGCTACCGCCCAACTCTAAATCTAGGCCTTAGAAAACAATACATACATATCAAACAACAGAAACACACCAGGAAATACCAACAGTGGACATAATATTCCTGTAGCCAATAGATATAAAGTTTCGGCACAAGAAAATCATAATTCTGTAATACAGAATTCTCCTTAACATAATAGACCACAAGAAAACATATCCCATCAAGGGGGCCCCAATAGATCACATGAAAATAACCACTTCCAAGAACCCAGAACTTCAACTACCACTGAAAGACATCCACAACCGCACATCCAAAAAAGAACATGCAGGAAAAAAAGGGAGGGGGAAATCCTTCCAAAAAGCAACATTATCACAATTAAAGGAAGGGATATATAACTGATCAATCCATACATGTATTAATGATGAGGTCAGAATCTTAGGAAGGAGACTTTTATTCTGTCCATCAAACTCTCATAACATTTTCGAACTATTCGTGGATCTTAATAGATTCACCAGAAAACTGTCCCTACAGAGATATTTAGCCTCTAAGAATTTAAAAGGGAAGAAAATTAAAGGTGACCCAATATTGTTGGACCAAATGGCATCTAGAAATCCCAAAACAATGATATAAAGTGATCCAGATGATCTTGTAAATACGCTTTTTGAGAATTATATACACATCTCTTTAAACCCGCCCTCCACTTTCAATCCATCAAAAGAAACTGCATCTAGTGTAGAATTGTTCCAACAATTTGTCATGGAAGATTTCAGTAAAATTCTCCAAAAAATCTTTGGTAAAAATAACATCCAGCCTAATGAGAAAAAAAGCTTTAGATCAACTTGCCAATAACAAGGATATTTTCATTAGACAGGCAGACAAAGGGGAAGGGATCGTTGTGCAAGACTATCATGATTACATCACAGAAGCAAATCGTATAATATATTAATTAAATTATTATAAAAAACTTTCAAAATATCCAACTGAGGATTTAAAAAAAATACTAATAAATCTTATAGAATTCAGCGAAAGAGAAGGCATTCTAGACAAAAAAGAAAAACTTTACCATACACCTCTACATCCCGCTAAACCATTTTATTATCATCTTCCCAAAATTCATAAAAACACAACCAAACCACCGGGGAAACCGATTATAGTGGGGATAAACTGTATTACAGATAGAGTGTCTGAATATATTGATATCTGTAGAATGAAAAAGAACACAGAGAGCATACCACTCTAAGTGTAACACTGTTTAATACATAAAGCACACAGAGCGCTAAAAATAACACGTACAATGTTATAAAAGATAATATGCACAGTCACCAAATCCTAGTATGTTGCACCGGCTATTGTGAGTGTGGTGACGGACAACACACCCATTGTACATGTTATTTTTAGCCTCTGTGTGCTTTATGTATTAAACGGTGTTACACTTAGAGTGGTATGCGCTCTGTGTTCATTTTCGTTCTACAGTTCTACTAATGAGCAGGAGCACAGCCCTGTGTCTTACATCTGAGCAGCATCCACACGTTCTACCGCAGCTGGGAAGTATTTTTACCCCTCTGTTTTCTGTTGTATGCCATCTATTGCACATATTTAATTGGGCTTTAGGATCTATCCTGATTGTCTAGCAGCTTTTTAACTGTTTGCCTACTGACAACTATTTACAACACATTAGTGAGTTATTTTACTACTATTGTATTTAGGAATTTAAAAATCATCTATGTGCGTGTACCAACACTGTTGATGAATTTTAGATAGGTATACTAGCCTAGCCAGAGCTGAGAAGTGCAGCTTTATTTTGTATTTGTTTTGCTTTTTATATATTGATATCTACCTACAAACATGTCAAATGTTTAGAATCATATATTCAAGACACCACAGATCTTTTAAGTAAATTAAATATGTCCCCTATTAATAACAAAGAGAATCAAAATATATTGTTATCCTGCGATGTAAGTGCCCTTTATTCAAACATTCCCCACTATCTTGGAATTGAAGCAGTGAGGCATTATTTAAGTGATGATTTATACCTACCGAAATTCAAAAGGAACTTATTATAGATCTCATTTCCTATATTTTGGGACAGAATTATTTCAAATATTTGGACCAATTCTTTTTGCAGATCAGAGGAACGGCCATGCCATTTAACTAGGTCCTTTTCATTGTCATGCTTTAATGGTAACTACATCAGATAGAAGCATGGATTGGCCCTTCAATATTTATAACAAACCCTGAGTTAGTTATTTAGTTTTATTCCATCATTTGATGCCAGCCTTTACACTTGGGCAGCAGATATGCTCAAGTTACATTTATAGGCAGATCATCTTTCCTGAAAGCTAAAATGCTTTGTAATGGATGACAGGAATCCTGGCAATAAAAAAAATGGTATATTTACCTTCCAGCTCTTGTAGTGGTTGCTTTGGAATTCTAAAAAAATTGATACTACCTAGTATTTTGAAGTTTTTTTTTTTTTTTAATCTACAGTGCTATTAGAATTCCAAAAAAGTACTAGATCAATAAATTCAATCTCATGTAGCTGAATGTTCGAAGTAAAAGATAATCCCATATGGTTACTGTAAACATAATCTAAGAAGCCCTTTTTTGACTCTGGGAGTGCCATTCCATACGAACAAGAGGTCATCTATATAATGGCCAAATAACACCAGATTTGCCCACCAGGGGGATTGATAGATATAAATGTCCTCAAATTTGCCCATATACAAATTGGAAAAACTAGGGACAAATCTGGTGTCTATGGCCGTTCCTCTGATCTGCAAAAATAATTGGTCCAAGTCAGTTTTTCTCAGTTATTTTGAGCATATTATTACTGCAACAGTGTGCTGCTGTGCTACTGGATAATTTTTATAGTTGTCTGTGCTACAGTGACACATACCTATATATCAATGTATTATAAAATGTTGTTCTTCAGCACAATATAACACAGTAATTTTAACACACAGTAATTACATGAACAAAGCTTCTGCATATTCTTTATCTTGAATGTCAGTATACTGCTATGCAGATAGAGCCTGGACACAGCACCACAACTAGCCAATAAGCTTTTGAATATCATTTTGCGTTAAGAGATTCATGCCAGCATCATGCCCCATTTTGAAATTTCACCTTGATGCACAACCTTGAATTCAGAATTGGAAATCATGATCAGGTACCCAAATGGCAGACATGTACATCTCAGGCCTACTGAATTTAATATGCTTAGTGCCACTTAATTCAAATTGAATTAATTTTGCCCAATGTTTGTTATTTATTCATTTTACAAATTATTCATTCTGGAAGCATTTTGAAATCTCAGCTTTGTGTGTGCTTCATAAATCTAATAAAATAGTATGTTTCACATGTAACTTGAAAGGAGGTACAGTATGTTGCTTAAAATAATTTATAGTAAGAGATCAATAGACAAGTTCCCACCTACTGAGAATTATTTTGGCATTCACTGCTGCACCCTATTAATTCTTATGAGTGAAAGGTTCATTTTTAAATCTTTCATTTAATGGTTTAATTAAATTACCTTACCTAATCTTACATTAAGCCCTTTGAAAGAAACATAATTTATATACAAAAGGTTTCCCTGGAGCATCTTTGATAAATCAAAGTTTTAAATGTACGATATTATTATTGGCAAAAAGTGACCATTCAGTGATTGAATGTTCTCATTTCTGATTTAAGCTGATGCTCATTGAAGGTCATTACAATAATTGCTGAGTGGGTGTGAATTAACACTAAGGCTAGTAATTAGCTTACATATTGTACATGTTAATCAGCTGGAAATGCTTATGAAGAATTTTTTAAAGACCCTCTAAGGTAAAGCTCTAAGCTACAAAATCCTTTTTAATGAATGACCTAAAATATATATATATATATATATATATATATATATATATATATATATATATATTAAATATATTGTTAAAAGTATTTCAAATAAAGAAATTATTCTAAAGCTAAAAATGTTCAAAACCAGAGTAAGATTTACTGAGAGATATTGTTGCAGGGCAATGTGCTACTGAAGTGATATCTATCTATCTATCTATCTATCTATCTTTCTTTAATCTTGTTTTGTATAAAATGAAGTTGTAATGATTAGAATGTTCATTGTATGTAGCTGTTATCTGATTTTGCATAATTGTTAAAAAAAAAAATGAAAATGCATTGAGATCTTTTCATACAGTGTCAAGAACTGCAGTGAACTACATTTGAATAAAAGAAAAGCACACAGTCTAGTTTTACACTGAGACTCTTATTGAAAAGGGTCATCAACATATAGGGGCCCATGTATTAAAAGGCAGGAGGACAGCTTCTTAACCCCACCCAACTTCACTGCATGTTGGCAGTGGATCTAGCCCGTATGTATAATTACACACTCCAATGAGTGTGTAATGCACAACCCTTCATTTGCACGACCAATCACGTGAGTGAAGGGACTGTCTATCACTGAAAAAGTGACCGAGCTCTCTGTGACTTCTCTCCGCCACCTCAGAGGTGGTTGAGAGTGTATGAAGCAGCATTCTAATGACCTCTGCTTCTTACATTGCGGGAAGCAGGTTTGCTTTTGTGAACCTTTCCTGCAAGGGCTCCGGAGCAGCTCTCACTGCTTCGTACATGAAGTCTACAGTGTAGGGGTGGCAGATGGTCTTCATTGAATTTATTTCTACCAAAACTGCTACTGACCACAAGAACAACCTAAGTTAACAGCTAACCAACCTCCCCTAGACCACTATAAACCTTGTGCATGTGAAAGCTACTTGAGATGTTCTAAAAACCCATGAATGAATTCCAAATACTTGCAAGAAACTTGTTGACGTTTGTGTCTCAGTTATCATTTATTATGAATACTGGCCTGGATTTAAAAAAAAATAAAAAATATTTCCTGAAACTAATATCAATCCATTAATAAACTAATGTGTTAAAACAAAATAAAAAATAAATACCAATACAAAACAGCATATTCTAGCTTATGAGCAAAAGAACATTTTAAAACAGTTAATGAAAAATGAAAGAAAAATAAAAACTAGAAAACCTCATTTGAAATATTGAGACTTGGGGCCTGATGCTCTAAAGCTATTGGTTTAGATGAGATGATATAAAATTAGCTTCCAGCACTGTGAGATTTTTTTACATTTACTCTTTGTGCTTTGGGTTTTATATTACTTCATTTTGGGTCCTTTAAGTTTAATTAAATTTAAGTTTTTACAAATTGCATTACATTTTATATTTGTTCTATGTAAAATAAAACAGACAGCTTCAGAAAGTGGGATGCACGAAGGAGTGCCTAGGGTCTGTTTGCATTTTTCTCACAATTCTCATGATATGCTATATGCATTTTATACATTCAGCTATCACTAATTTATCCCATCAGCTCTATGCAGGTGGTTTGCTCAAAATTCACAATACACTTTTTTAACTGTCAGGAAAGAAATGCATACTAAACTAGAAGCAAATGCAAATTAAACTAAAACATTTTAGTTTCATTTGTTTTTGCTGCAAACTGAAAATGTATATGTGTCATTTGCTCCCCTGTTAAAGTGACATGAAATCCAAAATGTTTCCTTTAGGATTGAGATAGAGCATACAATTTAAGCAACTTTCTCATTTACTTCTATTATCTAATTTGCTTCATTCTTTTAGAAGTCTTTTTTAAAAGCATTCCTAGGTAGGTTTAGGAGCAATGCACTATTGGGAGCTAGCTGCTGATTACTGACTGCATATATATGCCTCTTGCCATTGGCTTACCAAACAGTGCTTTACTGCTCTTTCAACAAAGGAAACCAAGAGAAAACAGAAAATTTGATAATAAATATAAAACAGGAGGGTTTTTTTTTTTAAATTGTATGCTCTATCTGAATCATGAAAAAAATGGAGTTGCTTGTGCCTTTAACTTCAATCTCTCCTGTGGGATTCTGTATCCCAGAGAGTGTCATTGCTTTCTTTAGGCCTAATGATCAAACATTCTCTAGCTTGGAGAGAAATTATAGAGCAGACTTCACAGGGGCTGAATTCTCTAAGGAAAAGAGTAGAGCCTGGAAACCCCAGAGAGAAATGAGATGCCTTTGGGATACGGCATCTCACAGGGAAAGACCTTGCAGTGCTGGAGGATCATTGTAGATTATCTAATTTGAGCAGAGAGATTTTTGAGAGGCCTATTTTTTTATAGCATTCAGTGAGTCTGCTTTATAATTTTTCTCCAAGCTGGAGAATGTTTCAAGGGACATGAAACACAAAATATTTCTTTCATGATTCAGATGGAGAATACAATTTTAATCAACATTCTAATTAAATTCAATTATATTATTTGCTAACGGCTAGATTACGAGTTGTGCGTTATGAGCTGTGCGTTGCTAACTTGCAGTTTATTCTCACTGCTCACTTTCCTGCAGCGCTGGTATTATGGGTTTTTATCAACCCGGCGTTAACAGGCAAGAAGTGAGCGTAGAGCAAATTTGCACTCCACACTGCACTCCAATACCAGTGCTGCTTAAGTGAGTGGTGAGCTGGTTGTATGTGCTCGTGCACGATTTCCCCATAGACATCAATGGGGAGAGCTGGCTGAGAAAAGGTCTAACACCTGCAAAAAAGCAGCGTAAAGCTCAGTAACGCAACCCCATTGATTCCTATGGGGAAACACATTTTATGTTTACACCTAACACCCTAACATGAACCCTGAGTCTAAACATCCCTAATCTTACACTTATTAACCCCTAATCTGCCGCCCCCGACATCGCCGACACCTACATTATACTTATTAACCCCTATTCTGCTGCTCCGGACATCGCAGACACCTACCTTATACTTATTAACCCCTAATCTCCCAACCCAATGTCTCCGCAACCTACCTACACTTATTAACCCCTAATCTGCCGTCCCCAACATCGCCGCCACTATATTAAATGTATTAACCCCTAAATCTAAGTCTAACCCTAACCCTAACAACCCCTAACTTAAATATAATTTAAATAAATCTAAATAAAATTCATATCATTAACTAAATAATTCTTATTTAAAACTAAATACTTACCTATAAAGTAAACCCTAAGCTAGCTACAATATAACTTATAATTACATTGAAGCTAGTTTAGGGTTTATTTTTTATTTTACAGGCAAGTTTGTATTTATTTTAAATAGGTAGAATAGTTAGTAAATAGTTATTACTATTTACTAACTACCTAGCTAAAATAAATACAAATTGACCTGTAAAATAAAACCTAACCTAAGTTACACTAACACCTAACACTACACTACAATTAAATAAATTACCTAAATTAAATACAATTAAATAAATGAAAAAAATTAGCTAAATTACAACAAAAACAAACACTAAATTACAGAAAATAAAAAAAATTACAAGATCTTTAAACTAATTACACCTAATCTAATAGCCCTATAAAAAAAAAAAACTAAACTACCAATAGCCCTTAAAAGGGCCTTTTGTGGGGCAATGCCCCAAATAAATCAGCTCTTTTACCTTTAAAAAAAATGCAAACAACCCCCCAACATTTAGAGGGGCATTGCCCTTAAAAGGGCATTTAGCTCTATTGCTGCCCAAAGCCCTAACCTAAAAATAAAACCCACCCAATACACCCTTAAAAAATCCTAACACTAACCCCCGAAGATTCACTTACCTGGAGAAGTCTTCATCCAAGCAGCAAGATGTCCTCTATGAAGCCGGCAGAAGTGGTCCTCCAGACGGGCAGAAGTTGTCCTCCAGATGGGCAGAAGTCTTCATCCAGACAGCATCTTCTATCTTCATCCATCCGGTGCAGAGCATCCTCTTCTTCGGACGTCTTCTCATGGAATGACGGTATCTTTAAGTGACGTCCCTTAGAATTCTATCAGCCAATCGGAATCTATCAGGCAATCGGATTTTTTTCAACCTTAATTCTGATTGGCTGATAGATTTCTATCAGCCAATCAGAATCTAAGAGACGCCATCTTGGATGACGTCATTTAAAGGTACTGTCATTCCAGAAGAAGACGTTGGAAGAAGAGGATGCTCCACGATGTCTTGAAGATGGAGCTGCTCCCCACCGGATGAATGAAGATAGAAGATGCCGTCTGGATGAAGACTTCTGCCCGTCTGGAGGACCACTTCTGCCCGTCTGGACGACCACTTCTGCCGGCTTTGTTGAGAACATATTGCCGCTTGGATGAAGACTTCTCCAGGTAAGTGAATCTTCGGGGGTTAGTGTTAGGATTGTTTAAGGGTGTATTGGGTGGGTTTTATTTTTAGGTTAGGGCTTTGGGCAGCTATAGAGCTAAATGCCCTTTTAAGGGCAATGCCCATCCAAATGCCCTTTTCCGGGCAATGGGGAGCTTAGGTTTTTTTTAGTTAGGCTTTTATTTGGGGGGTTGGTTGTGTGGGTGGTGGGTTTTACTGTTGGGGGGGGGGTGTTTGTATTTTTTTTACAGGTAAAAGAGCTGATTTCTTTGGGGCAATGCCCCACAAAAGGCCCTTTTAAGGGCTATTGGTAGTTTAGTTTAGGCTAGGTTTTTTTTTTCATTTTGGGTGGACTTTTTTTATTTTGATAGGGCTATTAGATTATGTGTAATTAGTTTAAAGATCTTGTAATGTATTTTTATTTTCTGTAATTTAGTTTCTTTTTTTGTAATTTAGCTAATTTTATTTAATTTATTTAATTTTTTTTAATTTAGGTAATTAAGGTAATTGTAGTGTAGTGTTAGGTTTTAGTGTAACTTAGGTTAAGTTTTATTTTACAGGTCAATTTATATTTATTTTAGCTAGGTAGTTAGTAAATAGTTAATAACTATTTAGTAACTATTCTACCTAGTTAAAATAAATACAAACTTGGCTGTAAAATTAAAAAATAACCTAAGCTAGCTACAATGTAACTATTAGTTATATTGTAGCTATCTTAGGCCTAGATTTAGAGTTCGGCGGTAGCTGTCAAAACCAGCGTTAGAGGCTCCTAACGCTGGTTTTGGGCGCCCGCTGGTATTTGGAGTCAGTGATTAAAGGGTCTAACGCTCACTTTACAGCCGCGACTTTTCCATACCGCAGATCCCCCTACGCCATTTGCGTAGCCTATCTTTTCAATGGGATCTTTCTAACGCTGGTATTTAGAGTCGTTTCTGCAGTGAGCGTTAGAGCTCTAACGACAAGATTCCAGCCGCCTGAAAAAAGCAGGAGTTAAGAGCTTTCTGGCTAACGCCGGTTCATAAAGCTCTTAACTACTGTACCCTAAACTACACTAACACCCATAAACTACCTATGTACCCCTAAACCGAGCTCCCCCCACACCGCCGCCACTCGATTAAAATTTTTAACCCCTAATCTGCCGACCGCCACCTACGTTATACTTATGTACCCCTAATCTGCTGCCCCTAACCCCGCCGACCCCTATATTATATTTATTAACCCCTAACTTGCCCCACACAACGTCGCCGCAAGCTACTTAAAATAATTAACCCCTAATCTTCCGACCGCAAATCGCCGCCACCTACGTTATCCCTATGTACCCCTAATCTTCTGCCCCTAACATCGCCGACCCCTATGTTATATTTATTAACCCCTAATCTGCCCCCCACAACGTCGCCGACACCTACCTACACTTATTAACCCCTAATCTGCCGAGCGGACCTGAGCGCTACTATAATAAAGTTATTAACCCCTAATCCGCCTCACTAACCCTATCATAAATAGTATTAACCCCTAATCTGCCCTCCCTAACATCGCCGACACCTACCTTCAATTATTAACCCCTAATCTGACGACCGGAGCTCACCGCTATTCTAATAAATGTATTAACCCCTAAAGCTAAGTCTAACCCTAACACTAACACCCCCCTAAGTTAAATATAATTTTTATCTAACGAAATAAATTAACTCTTATTAAATAAATGATTCCTATTTAAAGCTAAATACTTACCTGTAAAATAAATCCTAATATAGCTACAATATAAATTATAATTATATTATAGCTATTTTAGGATTAATATTTATTTTACAGGCAACTTGGTATTTATTTTAACCAGGTACAATAGCTATTAAATAGTTAAGAACTATTTAATAGCTAAAATAGTTAAAATAATAACAAATTTACCTGTAAAATAAATCCTAACCTAAGATATAATTAAACCTAACACTACCCTATCAATAAAATAATTAAATAAACTACCTACAATTACCTACAATTAACCTAACACTACACTATCAATAAATTAATTAAACACAATTGCTACAAATAAATACAATTAAATAAACTATCTAAAGTACAAAAAATAAAAAAGAACTAAGTTACAGAAAATAAAAAAATATTTACAAACATAAGAAAAATATTACAACAATTTTAAACTAATTACACCTACTCTAAGCCCCCTAATAAAATAACAAAGACCCCCAAAATAAAAAATTCCCTACCCTATTCTAAATTTAAAAAGTTACAAGCTCTTTTACCTTACCAGCCCTGAACAGGGCCCTTTGCGGGGCATGCCCCAAGAAGTTCAGCTCTTTTGCCTGTAAAAGAAAACATACAATACCCCCCCCCCAACATTACAACCCACCACCCACATACCCCTAATCTAACCCAAACCCCCCTTAAATAAACCTAACACTAAGCCCCTGATGATCTTCCTACCTTGTCTTCACCATGCCAGGTTCACCGATCCGTCCTGGCTCCAAGATCTTCATCCAACCCAAGCGGGGGCTAGACATCCACTGAAGAAGTCCAGAAGAGGGTCCAAAGTCTTCCTCCTATCCGGCAAGAAGAGGACATCCGGACCGGCAAACATCTTCTCCAAGCGGCATCTTCTATGTTCTTCCATCCGATGACGACCGGCTCCATCTTGAAGACCTCCAGCGCGGATCCATCCTCTTCTTCCGACGACTAGACGACGAATGACGGTTCCTTTAAGGGACGTCATCCAAGATGGCGTCCCTCGAATTCCGATTGGCTGATAGGATTCTATCAGCCAATCGGAATTAAGGTAGGAATTTTCTGATTGGCTGATGGAATCAGCCAATCAGAATCAAGTTCAATCCGATTGGCTGATCCAATCAGCCAATCAGATTGAGCTCGCATTCTATTGGCTGTTCCGATCAGCCAATACAATGCGAGCTCAATCTGATTGGCTGATTGGATCAGCCAATCGGATTGAACTTGATTCTGATTGGCTGATTCCATCAGCCAATCAGAAAATTCCTACCTTAATTCCGATTGGCTGATAGAATCCTATCAGCCAATCGGAATTCGAGGGACGCCATCTTGGATGACGTCCCTTAAAGGAACCGTCATTCGTCGTCTAGTCGTCGGAAGAAGAGGATGGATCCGCGCTGGAGGTCTTCAAGATGGAGCCGGTCGTCATCGGATGGAAGAACATAGAAGATGCCGCTTGGAGAAGATGTTTGCCGGTCCGGATGTCCTCTTCTTGCCGGATAGGAGGAAGACTTTGGAGCACCGGATTATGGATCGCCAACCCCCGCTTGGGTTGGATGAAGATCTTGGAGCCAGGACGGATCGGTGATACCTGGATGGTGAAGACAAGGTAGGAAGATCTTCAGGGGATTAGTGTTAGGTTTATTTAAGGGGGTTTGGGTTAGATTCGGGGTATGTGGGTGGTGGGTTGTAATGTTGGGGGGGGGGGTATTGTATGTTTTTTTTTACAGGCAAAAGAGCTGAAATTCTTGGGGCATGCCCCGCAAAGGGCCCTGTTCAGGGCTGGTAAGGTAAAAGAGCTTGTAATTTTTGTATTTTAGAATAGGGTAGGGAATTTTTTATTTTGGGGGTCTTTGTTATTTTATTAGGGGGCTTAGAGTAGGTGTAATTAGTTTAAAATTGTTGTAATATTTTTCTTATGTTTGTAAATATTTTTTTATTTTCTGTAACTTAGTTCTTTTTTATTTTTTGTACTTTAGGTAGTTGATTTAATTGTATTTATTTGTAGCAATTGTGTTTAATTAATTTATTGATAGTGTAGTGTTAGGTTAATTGTAGGTAATTGTAGGTAGTTTATTTAATTATTTTATTGATAGGGTAGTGTTAGGTTTAATTATATCTTAGGTTAGGATTTATTTTACAGGTAAATTTGTAATTATTTTAACTAGGTAACTATTAAATAGTTCTTAACTATTTAATAGCTATTGTACCTGGTTAAAATAAATACAAAGTTACCTGTAAAATAAATATTAATCCTAAAATAGCTATAATATAAATATAATTTATATTGTAGCTATATTAGGATTTATTTTACAGGTAAGTATTTAGCTTTAAATAGGAATCATTTATTTAATAAGAGTTAATTTATTTCGTTAGATAAAAATTATATTTAACTTAGGGGGGTGTTAGTGTTAGGGTTAGACTTAGCTTTAGGGGTTAATACATTTATTAGAATAGCGGTGAGCTCCGGTCGGCAGATTAGGGGTTAATAATTGAAGGTAGGTGTCGGCGATGTTAGGGAGGGCAGATTAGGGGTTAATACTATTTATGATAGGGTTAGTGAGGCGGATTAGGGGTTAATAACTTTATTATAGTAGCGCTCAGGTCCGCTCGGCAGATTAGGGGTTAATAAGTGTAGGTAGGTGTCGGCGACGTTGTGGGGGGCAGATTAGGGGTTAATAAATATAACATAGGGGTCGGCGATGTTAGGGCAGCAGATTAGGGGTACATAGGGATAACGTAGGTGGCGGCGGTTTACGGAGCGGCAGATTAGGGGTTAAAAGTGTAATGCAGGGGTCAGCGATAGCGGGGGGCGGCAGATTAGGGGTTAATAAGTGTAAGGTTAGGGGTGTTTAGACTCGGGGTACATGTTAGGGTGTTAGGTGCAGACGTAGGAAGTGTTTCCCCATAGGAAACAATGGGGCTGCGTTAGGAGCTGAACGCTGCTTTTTTGCAGGTGTTAGGTTTTTTTTCAGCTCAAACTGCCCCATTGTTTCCTATGGGAGAATCGTGCACGAGCACGTTTTTGAGGCCGGCCGCGTCCGTAAGCAACTCTGGTATCGAGAGTTGCATTTGCGGTAAAAATGCTCTACGCTCCTTTTTTGGAGCCTAACGCAGCATTTGTTTTAACTCTCGATACCAGAGTTAAATTTATGGTGCGGCCAGAAAAAAACCCGCGGAGCGTTAACAGCCCTTTTACCGCCAAACTCCAAATCTAGCCGTTAGGGTTTATTTTATAGGTAAATATTTAGTTTTAAATAGGAATTATTTAGTTATTGATAGGATTTTTTCTTTATAGTTATTTAAATTGTATTTAAGTTAGGGGGTGTTAGGGTTAGGGTTAGACTTAGATTTAGGGGTTAATAAATATAATATAGTGGTGGCAATGTTGGGGGTGGCAGATTAGGGGTTTATAAATGAAGGTAGGTGGCGGCGATGTTAGGGACAGCAGATTAGGGGTTAATAATATTTTACTAGTGTTTGCGAGGCAGGAGTGCGGAGGTTTAGGGGTTAATATGTTTATTCTAGTGGCGGTGATGTCCTGATCAGCAGATTAGGGGTTAAAAAATGTATTATAGTGTTTGCGATGCGGGAGGGCCTCGGTTTAGGGGTTAATAAGTAGTTTATGGATGTTAGTGTACTTTTTAGCACTTTAGTTATGAGTTTTATGCTACAGCTTTGTAGCATAAAACTCATAACTACTGACTTTAGAATGCATTAGGAATCTTGGCGGTAGAGGGTGTACCGCTCACTTTTTGGCCTCCCAGGCAGACTCTTAATACCGGTGCTATAGAAGTCCCATAGAAAAAAGCCTTTACAAAATTTATGTAAGTTGCTTTGCGTTAAGGCCAAAAAAGTGTGCGGTACATCTATACCTTCAAGACTCGTAATAGCAGCGGGCGTAAAAAAGCAGCGTTAGGACCTGTTAACGCTGCTTTACCTTAACGCAGAACTCGTAATCTAGCCATTAATTCTTTAGGTATCCTTTGCTGAAAAAGCTACAATGCACATGTGCAGTCACCAATCAGCAGCTACTGAGCCAATTTAGATATGCTTTTGAACAAAGGATATTAAGAGAATAAAGCAAGTTAGATAATAGAAGTTATTTATGAAAGTTTTTTTTTTTTTTTAAACTTGCATGTCCCTTCTAAATCATGAAGGATTTTTTTTGGAGTTTCATGTCCCTTTAATCATTAGACCCTGAATCAGGAGAAGATAGACTTTATTAATTTTTCATGCTTCAACAAAGTTTAGGAAACAAACTCTGATCCCACTTCTGGAATGTCCTGGAACACCCATGAACAGTCCTTGTTCATTCCCATAACATTTCTAAAATAGGTCTCTACCCAAATAGACTACATTATCCTAATAATACAGACATGTAAATGTTTTACAACTAAAACATTTATAGAATTGTGTACTACTCTAATCATTATTGATTTCCTGCATTACTAATGGTTCTTGTATGCTATGTGAGATAGTATATACTGGGGAACTTAACAAAACTATAAATGTCAATGACATGACCACTTGCTAATGCAACGCTTGAAGAGATAGGTGAAGCAAGCCTTAATTAATTTTAAAGCATTATCTTGCCTAAATAATGAGACCACTTTGCAATCAATTGAGTGTCCAGGAATCCACCTAGTTGATTGGTGTTGAGATGGAAATGGTAATTTCCCTTCTCTTATGTTGAATATTATGCTCATTCTTATGGTTAATGCCTAAATGTTCTACATGATTATTTCACCTGTACTCTGTGATTTAACTAGTAGGGAATCCACACTGCAGTATTATGCCATATTTAATTATACATGCTCACTAATATTGGTGTAATTCTCATTTCCATGTAGTAGCTCTGTTTGCTCATCTTTCCATGCTACCGTAAAGGCTTCAACTTTCCTCTGCTACAAGGATCGACCATCATTCTCCCAGCTTTGTTGCCCTCAATAAAATATTTAGGGCCAGATTACAAGTGGAGTGTTAAATAATTTTTTCACGTTTGCGCTAATGTGCCCAAAGTAAAAATTTATCACAGCTGCATAAGTGCGAGTTTTACAAGTCGAAAGTAAAAAGTTAGCGTGCAAGCAAAAGACTGAGGCATGCTATCTTCATGACTTTGGATATAGTGACTGCGTTAACGTCTTCTCCTCATAGACTTCTATGGAGCGCTGTAAAAAAAAAAAATAAAAGCATTTGTGCTCTAACCTGACCCTGTATTAGACCAACTGTGAAAATGCACTTTTGTAGCGTAGAAAATGCTCTTTTGAATTTTAAATACTGTAGATATTTATATATACAGTATATCTGATTATTTATTTGTAAAAATATATCTATATCTATATGAATGTATACAGACAGATAAGAAGACAGATATAAATACATTGTATATACAGATATATATATATATATAGAGATAGATACATTTAAAAATAAATAGGACATTTCAAGTATTTCTATAAAAAATACTTTAAAAACCCATTAAAAATTATATTGCATGGATATATATGTGTATATGTTATGGGTAAATTCAGAAATTGGGTAATCCTAGGAAAAATAAAATAAAACATGAAATATAAACATATGAAATATAAAAATGTTTAATTTTCTGTTGTTGTAAAAAAACATTGTACAAAACATAAGTTTTTGTATAATCCAAAATATTTTTTTTTTTATTTACTGTTGGTGTGTTTTCCTAGCATTACCTGGGAAAAGCCCATTCTATGATGTTATTAGCTTTATCCAGAAGTGTTTTGGGTAATCCTAGGATTACCCGGGTAAAGCCCAAAATATAATCTTATTTTGGGCTTTACCCACAGCCACTGGGTAATCCTAGGATTACCCGAATTTCTGACTTTACCTGCTATATATATATATATATATATATATATATATATATATATATATATATATATATATATATATATAATCATCCAAGTAACTGCACTCTCAGGTCTTTTCAAACAAGTTCTTTTAATGGAACGTTTTCGGGGTTCACAACCCCTTCATCAGCATAAACAAACAATCAAATGTCACACAATATATAGTATATCAAAACAGTGTCTCACCAAACAAATTTGCTTTCAAAAGTGCGCCAAAATCGAGTGTGGAACGCATCTTGCGTTCCACCGTGATCATGTCAACCGGAAGTGATGTCACTTCCGGTTTCACGACATGATGAAAACATATTAACATTATTTTGTTTAACAATAAATAATACATAGTGGTGTGCCCTCAACTTGTCAAAGAGGCAATCAAAAATAGTATCAATAAACGAAAATGTTTGCCAGTGGTCTTTACATATCAGATTCCGGTGTATCTAGATCGTCATCGTAGCCGTAACTATGGTTACGAGACATCTGTAAGTGAATAAGTGAGAAAATATCACTCGTGCAACAAATATGTACACTGACATGTCTGACTACTAAAGTTTTAGCAATATTCAGTGTCATGTGCATTGTGATGTATATATAGGTACATTAAAACAAAAAACTGAATATATACATAAGCAAAAAAGAATAAACTTACAAAGTGGCAGTGCTTGCTCAGACTTATTATCAAACCGTATAGCCATGCGCATTGCCTACTGCAAAGTATACATACTTTATACAAGCAGTGTATCCAAAAGAGCGTGCTGTAACCTTGTGCTGTTACATATTGCCCTAAATGTAACTATGTGTATGTAAGAGATGTACATTAACTATTCTGCGAAAAATTCGTAATAATAGAAGTCAACTTAAGCCTGATTAAACGTACATCTGTACTCCTCAGATATACAACCCACTGTTACAAATTTACTAGATGCAATAGTTGAATCTCCAAAGATTCCAAATTTAGTTGTAACGGTACCAACCGGATACCAAGGGTTAACACCAGGGAACAATGTCCTACATAGGGAATCAGCAGTTCACAACCCAGCCAGTTGTCAGGTTTAAACAGAATGAATTTTATTAAGGCTCATATGCCCAGTATTTATGCAGGTCTGACCCCCCCCCCCAGAAGGGGGGTTGAAAGAATGTTGTACATTAGATGGAGGGAACACGCCCTTTTACATGATACAATAGAATACCTTGCTCAAGCTGATAACAATTTAAACACAGACACACACTTGGCTTTCCTTATCATCTAGGGTCTGCTCTCTGAGGTTGATTAAACAATGGACTGTGTATCAATAACATTAATGACAGTGCATAATAGCTGAGGCTAAAGCTGAACACAGTTAACTCTTTCAGTGCTGACAGAAGGGTCTGTCACATCTACATAGCACAATATACAGCCTATAGACAACCTTTCTTACGTTATAGTCCAGAAGTGGCTAGGTTTGCCACAATGCTCCCCCAGAACCAAGCCGGCATACACAGTCTGATCCCAACGGATCGGCTTGGGGATGTCCGGGGCAACAACTTTCGGCTCAAGTAAGCTACGGGGTGTTCTCCGCCATCTGCTCCAACTTGGCTCAGTACTGCCCCCACCCCAAACATGGAAGCGTCTCTTCCCGGAGGGACTGGGCTTGGGTAGTCACAGGGTTAACATCAGCGGGATCCATGGGAGCATAGGCAGAAACAAGGGGGGCCAAGTCATTTCCAAGGAGAACATCAGCAGGTAAGTCCTTCTTGACCCCCACATTCACAAGTCTAGCGCCCACTCCCCAATCCAAATGTACCCTGGCAACAGGTAGGCGGAACACAGTGCCCCCTGCTACCCTCACAGCCACAGTGTCTCCAGTGTGCTGTTTCTCAGGCACCAAGTTCTCTTGAAGCAAGGTCATGGTAGCACCAGTATCCCGTAGACAACTGACCTCCTTCCCATTCACTTTAACCCGTTGCCGGTTATTCCGGTGGGCAGCTTGCACGGGGTCTGCTTCATGTAGGCTGCCCCAGCATTCTGGCGCCTCTACGTAGCGGGCCACAGGCTGAGGATTATGTGGGATTCCGCCAGCGGGTCTTCTCCAGGACTGTGCTTGATTCGCTGCGTTTAGGGGACACTCTGGTCTTTTGTGCCCTAGTTGCTTACATCCAAAGCACCGAATAGGTTGTGAGTAGCCCCGCAAATTGAACCGGGCTCTCTGAGGGTAGTTCGTGGCCGGAGGCCGTGTGGTATAGCGGTGCGCCGGGGGTTGGTAACTGGCAGCTGCTGGGGTGACTGGGGGTCTGTACTCCACTCTAGCAGTGGGCAATCGGTATACTGCTCCCCCTGCCCCTCGTACTGCCACGGATCCGCCAGTGGGTGCTGTATCCGGCACCAAATGGGGAGCTATCAGGGTTAAAGTAGCTCCCGAATCCCGAAGTCCCCGGACCGACATCACCTCATGCAGAATTCCCAGGGGTTCCTCGGCTTGGGTGCTCAACACCTCATGAGCGGCTGGCTCCGTTTGGTAATGGTGAGCAGCCGCCCTTGGGGCCTGGTTCTGTCTGACCTGGTTCCAAGCTTGTCTACTCCGATTTTGGGTGCACTCACGTGCCATATGTCCCCACTGCTTGCAGGTGTGGCATTGTATATTCGCCCGTCCGTTGTTAGGCTGTAGTCCATGGTGCCTCCTGGCATCAAAATGCTGGTCTGCTAATCTGGCTGCTTCGGTTAAGGTGAGAGGTTTTCGATCTCTCACCCATTCTTGGGCTTCTGGGGACAAGCCGTTAAAGAATTGCTCCAACAGCATCAGTTGTCGCAATTCTTCCATGGTGGTAGCTTGGCTGGCCTGTATCCACCCTTGAGATGCTTGATCCAGCTTGTGGGCCCACTCTGCATGGGAATCTCTTTCTGGCTTGCGCAGGCCTCTAAACTTGCGCCGGTATGCCTCTGAGGTAATGGCATATCTTTCCAAGATCGCTCTCTTCACTTTAGCGTAATCCTTGCTGTCCTCATTGGGTACAGCGCGATACGCTTCCGCTGCCCTACCGGCTAGCTTGCCTGCTAGCACCGGCACCCATACGGACTGCTCCAAATCATGTAACTCGCACAGTCTCTCAAAATCCTGTAAATACCCATCAATCTCATCCTTCTCCTCACAAAACATTTTAAATGCATGGTATGGGATTTTGGGTCTTACTGGGTTGCTGAGTGCGTCCAAAATGGATTCTGCTCGGGAGGATGCATTCCGCGGACTGTGTGCCATCACGTACTCCTGCACATCTGCCATTACCACGGATAGCATATCCCGTGGTACAGGTTGGGGTAAAAATTCCAGCCTGGTCCTCATTTCCCTCTGGTATAGGGTCTCCTCCATGGCTGCTGGAGGCGTAGCGCTGCGAGCTCTGTCTCCCTCCATCAGCTCAGCAATTAATATAGCCTTGGGTTTGCTGCTGCCTATCTTTCCCCTGGCTTCTAGCAGTTCCTTTTACGTTTGTCTCTTTAGCTTAGAATAATCCATCTCCATTCACTTCGGTCCCTGGTACTCCTTCCATCTTAGTCAGTATTGTAGTAATCCCCCTCTTCCTGAGGTTACTGGCTTGTGTAGTTGCTCTTCTGGGCGATAAGGTTCATTCCGTCGCTTGCCACCAATTGTAACGGTACCAACCGGATACCAAGGGTTAACACCAGGGAACAATGTCCTACATAGGGAATCAGCAGTTCACAACCCAGCCAGTTGTCAGGTTTAAACAGAATGAATTTTATTAAGGCTCATATGCCCAGTATTTATGCAGGTCTGACCCCCCCCCCCAGAAGGGGGGTTGAAAGAATGTTGTACATTAGATGGAGGGAACACGCCCTTTTACATGATACAATAGAATACCTTGCTCAAGCTGATAACAATTTAAACACAGACACACACTTGGCTTTCCTTATCATCTAGGGTCTGCTCTCTGAGGTTGATTAAACAATGGACTGTGTATCAATAACATTAATGACAGTGCATAATAGCTGAGGCTAAAGCTGAACACAGTTAACTCTTTCAGTGCTGACAGAAGGGTCTGTCACATCTACATAGCACAATATACAGCCTATAGACAACCTTTCTTACGTTATAGTCCAGAAGTGGCTAGGTTTGCCACATTAGTATATTAGGACAAGACGCAATATACTGAGTCGTGACCATCATAGCTGTGCCTCTGTTCCCATATGTAGTAAGGTGCCCCAAAGGTGGAAAATATACATTATATGGTGTATGTACATATATCAAGGCAATATCGAGAGATTAAAATGTTATGACACTTCAATATTTCTGATGACAATGTCCAAAATGTAGATGACTCCTTGTGGACACATAAGGACAGTTCTTCTAGATGTTATGTGGCTAGGTTGGTATAGGTCCCAAAAAAAAGGTGTAAGGTGCGAGATTGAGTAACTTCACCTTAGGGACCAGGCTTCCACAAACAGGGATGGGGGATACATCCCTCCACCCTGGTGTGTCGTAAGTCCCCACCCCACACCCCTCAGAAGGGCCGTGGGGTTGGGGGCTACACGTAGCCACAATGACCCCAGGTTATACCCCAAGTATGTAGCACGATCCTATACACTTAAACAAGGTTTTTAAAATCTGGGGTGGTGTTTAAACCGCCTGGATGGATAGTCCCCAACTTAAAGATCCATTGGGCTTCCCTTTTGAGTAGTATCTTGCTCCTATCCCCTCCCCGGTCAAGTGGGGGTATATGGTCAATGAGGACGTATCTGATTGAAGATACCGGATGGCCTTGTTTAGCACAATGACGTGCAACTGGTTGGTCAGAGTCCCCCTGTTTAAGTGCCGATCTGATCGCGTGCCTATGATTTGCCATACGTTCCCGTAACGTGCCTGTGGTTTTACCCACATAGAAACTAGAACAGGGACAAAAGAGAAGGTACACCACGTATGTGGTAGTGCACGTGATTGAATGCTTGATCACGTATCTTCTATTAGTGTGTGGGTGGTGAAAGGTTTTGGTGCTGACCAAACCATTGCACGTCGTGCAGCCCAAACACTTATATGATCCTTTGATATTTATTTTAGTCCCTGTGGTGTAGCTAGCTCTTTGGTCTGTGCGCATCAAGAGGTCTTTGAGGTTCACACCCCTCTTGAATCCCACCATTGGTTGTACCTGTCTGGTAAATGTTAACTTCGGGTCTGATGTCATAATAGGCCAATGTTGATGTAAGATACGTCCTGTATTCTTGGTAGTTGGTGTAAACGTAGTGGTCATGATAAGTTTATTACTCGTGTCCTTCTTGGATGTGGGTTTGATGAGTTGTTCTTGAGTGAGTAAAGATGCTATACTTATATTTTCATGGATAATGGAAGGTTTGTATCCACGCTCACAGAATCTTTCTCCTACTCCTGCCAATTGGGAGACCCCCATTTGTGTTTCTGAATTATTTCTCATGGTTCTCACAAATTGAGATCTGACTATGCCCTTTAAGAGGGCAGGAGGATGAGAGCTCTTAAAGGGCATAGTCAGATCTCAATTTGTGAGAACCATGAGAAATAATTCAGAAACACAAATGGGGGTCTCCCAATTGGCAGGAGTAGGAGAAAGATTCCGTGAGCGGGGATACAAACCTTCCATTATCCATGAAAATATAAGTATAGCATCTTTACTCACTCAAGAACAACTCATCAAACCCACATCCAAGAAGGACACGAGTAATAAACTTATCATGACCACTACGTTTACACCAACTACCAAGAATACAGGACGTATCTTACATCAACATTGGCCTATTATGACATCAGACCCAAAGTTAACATTTACCAGACAGGTACAACCAATGGTGGGATTCAAGAGGGGTGTGAACCTCAAAGACCTCTTGATGCACACAGACCAAAGAGCTAGCTACACCACAGGGACTAAAATAAATATCAAAGGATCATATAAGTGTTTGGGCTGCACGACGTGCAATGGTTTGGTCAGCACCAAAACCTTTCACCACCCACACACTAATAGAAGATACGTGATCAAGCATTCAATCACGTGCACTACCACATACGTGGTGTACCTTCTCTTTTGTCCCTGTTCTAGTTTCTATGTGGGTAAAACCACAGGCACGTTACGGGAACGTATGGCAAATCATAGGCACGCGATCAGATCGGCACTTAAACAGGGGGACTCTGACCAACCAGTTGCACGTCATTGTGCTAAACAAGGCCATCCGGTATCTTCAATCAGATACGTCCTCATTGACCATATACCCCCACTTGACCGGGGAGGGGATAGGAGCAAGATACTACTCAAAAGGGAAGCCCAATGGATCTTTAAGTTGGGGACTATCCATCCAGGCGGTTTAAACACCACCCCAGATTTTAAAAACCTTGTTTAAGTGTATAGGATCGTGCTACATACTTGGGGTATAACCTGGGGTCATTGTGGCTACGTGTAGCCCCCAACCCCACGGCCCTTCTGAGGGGTGTGGGGTGGGGACTTACGACACACCAGGGTGGAGGGATGTATCCCCCATCCCTGTTTGTGGAAGCCTGGTCCCTAAGGTGAAGTTACTCAATCTCGCACCTTACACCTTTTTTTTGGGACCTATACCAACCTAGCCACATAACATCTAGAAGAACTGTCCTTATGTGTCCACAAGGAGTCATCTACATTTTGGACATTGTCATCAGAAATATTGAAGTGTCATAACATTTTAATCTCTCGATATTGCCTTGATATATGTACATACACCATATAATGTATATTTTCCACCTTTGGGGCACCTTACTACATATGGGAACAGAGGCACAGCTATGATGGTCACGACTCAGTATATTGCGTCTTGTCCTAATATACTAAATTTGGAATCTTTGGAGATTCAACTATTGCATCTAGTAAATTTGTAACAGTGGGTTGTATATCTGAGGAGTACAGATGTACGTTTAATCAGGCTTAAGTTGACTTCTATTATTACGAATTTTTCGCAGAATAGTTAATGTACATCTCTTACATACACATAGTTACATTTAGGGCAATATGTAACAGCACAAGGTTACAGCACGCTCTTTTGGATACACTGCTTGTATAAAGTATGTATACTTTGCAGTAGGCAATGCGCATGGCTATACGGTTTGATAATAAGTCTGAGCAAGCACTGCCACTTTGTAAGTTTATTCTTTTTTGCTTATGTATATATTCAGTTTTTTGTTTTAATGTACCTATATATACATCACAATGCACATGACACTGAATATTGCTAAAACTTTAGTAGTCAGACATGTCAGTGTACATATTTGTTGCACGAGTGATATTTTCTCACTTATTCACTTACAGATGTCTCGTAACCATAGTTACGGCTACGATGACGATCTAGATACACCGGAATCTGATATGTAAAGACCACTGGCAAACATTTTCGTTTATTGATACTATTTTTGATTGCCTCTTTGACAAGTTGAGGGCACACCACTATGTATTATTTATTGTTAAACAAAATAATGTTAATATGTTTTCATCATGTCGTGAAACCGGAAGTGACATCACTTCCGGTTGACATGATCACGGTGGAACGCAAGATGCGTTCCACACTCGATTTTGGCGCACTTTTGAAAGCAAATTTGTTTGGTGAGACACTGTTTTGATATACTATATATTGTGTGACATTTGATTGTTTGTTTATGCTGATGAAGGGGTTGTGAACCCCGAAAACGTTCCATTAAAAGAACTTGTTTGAAAAGACCTGAGAGTGCAGTTACTTGGATGATTATATTACTTATTTCTGCACCCAGGCAGTTGACACTGGGAGGGTAGAGCTGGAAATCGTTTGCATATTATATATATATATATATATATATATATATATATATATATATATATATATATATATATATATGCATGTGTATATCTGTATGTTTGCACAAATATATTTACAGATATAAACACATCAATACATGTGTACACATATACAAACACATAAACTTATTTAGACATTTGTATTTTAAATATATACAGAAAGTACAACCTTTGAGGATTGAAGAAGATGGTAAAATCTCTTTTTTAAGTTTGTTTTTTTTTCTCTGAAAGTAATAAATGTGGGTGTGATCTGCAAGGCTAACCAGTTAGCTTTAACATGGTGCAAATGTATATGTTTTTCCTGTGATCTAGGGAAAGTTGAGATCTCCACCTACAATAACAGGGCCTTTGGAAATTTCAAGAAGTTTTGTCTTCTCACTCCTAAAAAAAAGGTGATTAAGGGCAATTAGGAGCAAATGTTCATTATTATGATGTATTTTTCACAGTGTACAGCTACAAAAAATTATAATGCAACAATAATACAAAAAAAAAATTGTTCTTCTTTTGAAATTCTTGTAATACATGTGGTATCCTACGCACAAAAAAAGACGAAGTCAAGCGCTTTTAGCGTGCGAGCAGGAGCCATAAATATCACCCCACTCGTAATCTAGTCCCTAATGTATACAAATATAACTGACCTTGATTTGTAAAGCACTGCCTACTGAATGCACACTTTGTTCTTAAAGCATACAACTCTTTTAAATAAAGGGGAAACAAACTCTAAATATATCAATCATGCAATAGGACAATGCTCAAATTAGAAAGGTTTAACATTATTATATTCTTTATGTTTGGGGAGTTTACAAGTTAACATTTGATTGGGAACCTAAAGTCAAGCATTACCGCATGTTTTTGCACTCAGTGTAAAAATGTATATGTCTGATTATACAGACTAATCTCATGCACAGTACATGGCATTAACACTTATTATCTTGCTATTGATAATTTATATATATAAAAAAAAAAAACAGGCTTAACAAATTATGAGAGACACAGTTCCTACAATTTTAGGTGAGACTTCTGTGTAGATACCTATAGAAAGTTATCTCTGGCTCCTAAAAATGTGCAAGAAGTCTACTAAGTTTCAAGGAAATTTGTAAACATTCACGCACACACAAACTTAAAAGAAATTTTATGTATTGGTAATTCATTAAATAAACTCCCAACTACATAAACATAGCAAATCATAATCTGCAAATACCTAACGTCAAGGAAATGTCTTGGTAAGTACAGTAGATGCTCACTGTTTTAGTAATCTCAGTACTTAGACTCTCAAAGTGACAGTGTTCTGTAAAATATCTAGTACAAGGAAATGCTTAGTGAAAGGGTTCAGCCTTCCACAAGCATATTGCTTAAATAGTAAAAGTACACATATTCCTCAGTGAAGAGAGGGTACAGCAATGATTTATGAATCCTGATTCAGGCGTGGAAAAGCACTTTGATATAATAATGACCATTTAAAATAATTATATAGCAAATGTCCGAAGCTCAAATTAATTTACAAATAACATTACAAATCCAATGATAATTTACTGTGCAACCATAATTAATACCAGATACTACTACTTCTGGCCTGTTCAAACAATAATACCAGTTCTAACTTTTTACCTCCAGGTCCAGGGACAAATGAAATAAAACTCTGATTTCAAGCTGTATGGGAAAGAACAAGAGCAGCTTCCGAGCCCCAGCATTTCAGGCTCATTTGAGTAACCCTGAAACGCTAGTTAAGTATTAGCAGTCTTAACACCACTGCTACCTAACCTCTACGCCACCTGAAGTTTGGTGCATTTAAATCATCCCAATCAGATATTATTGGGATGATTGACAGGCCCCATTTAGGCGTGATTGGCCATGCAGGAGCCGGGGGTGGCATTGCATAAGCAGCAGCTTGTGCAATGTTAAATGTGGCCAGTGGATGCTGCCCATTTGCAGCAAGGCTGCGAAGGCGAGGTTCATGATATCAAATCTTGTCTGCCTGCCAGTTATTAAATTGAGCACCATATGTTTTAAATCAGATATGAAAGGGAAAAAAACGAATAAAATATTGTATGTGTTCTACATCATTACATCTGTGAATATATAAGCAACCTAAATATTTACAGCCAGCAAAAGGGATAAATATCAGATCTTTAAGATTAATAAACCAAAGGTATAGTGATGTCGCGAACCTAAAAATTTAGGTTCGCGAACGGCAGACTCAAACTTCCGCAAATGTTTGCGAACCGGCGAACCGGGCGAACTGCCATTGACTTCAATAGGCAGGCGAACTTTAAAACCCACAAGGACTCTTTCTAGCCACAATAGTGATGGAAAAGTTGTTTCAAGGGGACTAACACCTGGACTGTGGCATGCCGGAGGGGGATCCATGGCAAAAATTCCACAGAAAATTACATAGTTGATGCAGAGTCTGGTTTTAACCCATAAAGGGCCTAAATCACCTAACATTCCTAAATTGTTTGGAATAACGTGCTTTAAAACATCAGGTACGATGTTGTATCGATCAGGTAGTGTAAGGGTTATGCCCGCTTCACAGTGACAGACCAAACTATCCGTGTAACGCACCGCCAACAACCGCAAACAGTCCATTTGCACAACCACGAGATAGATAGATTTGATAGATAGATACATTGAAGGCAACTTCAATAAGATTACACTAGCAGACTGATGTTTCACAGTCAAAAAATATTTTTTTAAAATATTTACACTACTGTTATAACAAATATGTTTGGTGGCACTAGTTGGCAAGTGGGCCTGGCACACACGCTGGGAGGAAGGCAACTGCAATTAGATTACACTAGATGACTGATGTTTCTCAGTCAAAAAAGTTTTTATTTAAAATATTTACAATACTGTTATAACAAATATGAATGGTGGCACTAGTTGGCAAATGGGCCTGACACACACTCTGGCAGGCAGGCAACTGTAATTCAATTGCACTAGCAGACTGATGATTCACAGTGAAAAAAGTTTTTATTTAAAATATTTACACTACTGTTATAACAAATATGATTCGTGGCACTAGTTGGAAAGTGGACCTGGCACACACGCTGGCAGGCAGGCAACTGCAATTAAATAACAATAGCAGACTGATGTAAAAGTTATTTTTTTTTAAAGTTACACTAATGTTACAACAGATAGGAGTGATGGCACTCAGGATAGAAGTAGGCACAGTATGTGCTGGCAGCCTGACACACAGGCTGGCACTAGTGGCAGGCTGGCCTGGCAACTAAAATTAAATAACACTAGAAGACTGATGTAAAAGTTTTTTTTACAAAATTTAAACTAATGTTACACCAGATAGGAGTGGTGGACTGGCACTGAGGATGGCAGGCACAGTATATGCTGGCAGCCTGACACACAGGCTGGCACTAATGGCAGCCAGGCTGGCCTGGCAACTAAAATTATATAACACTAGAAGAGGACTGATGTAAAAAAAATTTTTTTACAAAATTTACACTAATGTTACACCAGATATAAGTGGTGGAAAAAAGAGCTATTAATCACACTAGCAGGTCACAATTCACAGTTCCGGTGCCAGGAAATGAAGGGAGAAAATTTTTTGGTTTAAAATAAAAATATATTTATTTATACTTGCATTAAAAATATAGACAAAGGCACAGCAAACTGAGAGACTTCGGCTGACGCGTTTCCAGCCTTACAGGCAGTTCATCAGAGCACACAATTCAGTGTTACCAACAGCTGTTAAATCAGTGAAAAGACAAGACCTCAGCCAATCTAACGCCTAGATTTAGAGTTTTGTCGGTAACGACCCGCGTAGCTAACGCTGGCTTTTTTCTGGCCGCACCTTTTAAATACAACTGGTATTGAGAGTTCACAGAACGGCTGCGTTAGGCTCCAAAATGGGAGCGTAGAGCATATTTACCGCCACTGCAACTCTCGATACCAGAGTTGCTTACGGACGCGGCCAGCTTCAAAAACGTGCTCGTGCACGATTCCCCCATAGAAAACAATGGGGCTGTTTGAGCTGAAAAAAAACCTAACACCTGCAAAAAAGCCGCGTTCAGCTCCTAACGCAGCCCCATTGTTTCCTATGGGAAAACACTTCCTACGTCTGCACCTAACACTCTAACATGTACCCCGAGTCTAAACACCCCTAACCTTACACTTATTAACCCCTAAACTGCCGCCCCCGCTATCGCTGACCCTTGCATATTATTTTTAACCCCTAATCTGCCGCTCCGTACACCCCCGCCACCTACATTATCCCTATGTACCCCTAATCTGCTGCTATAACATCGCCGACCCCTATGTTATATTTATTAACCCCTAATCTGTCGCCCCCAATGTCGCCTCCACCTAACTACACTTATTAACCCCTAATCTACCGACCGGACCTGAGCGCTACTATAATAAATGTATTAACCACTAATCCGCCTCACTCCCGCCTCAATAACCCTATAATAAATAGTATTAACCCCTAATCTGCCCTCCCTAACATCGCCGACACCTACCTTCAAGTATTAACCCCTAATCTGCCGACAGGAGCTCACTTCTACTCTAATAAATTTATTAACCCCTAAAGCTAAGTCTAACTTTAACCCTAACACCCCCCTAAATTAAATATAATTTAAATCTAACAAAATAAATTCTCTTATTAAATAAATTATTCCTATTTAAAGCTAAATACTTACCTGTAAAATAAACCAAAATATAGCTACAATATAAATTATAATTATATTATAGCTATTTTAGGATTTATATTTATTTTACAGGTAACTTTGTATTTATTTTAACCAGGTACAATAGCTATTAAATAGTTAAGAACTATTTAACAGCTAAAATAGTTAAAATAATTTCAAAATTACCTGTAAAATAAATTCTAACCTAAGTTACAATTAAACCTAACACTATACTATCAATAAATTAATTAAATACAATTCCTACAAATAAATACAATTAAATAAACTAACTAAAGTACAAAAAATAAAAAAAGAACTAAGTTACAAAAAATAAAAAAAATATTTACAAACATTAGAAAAATATTACAACAATTTTAAACTAATTACACCTACTCTAAGCCCCCTAATAAAATAACAAAGCCCCCCAAAATAAAAAAAAATGCCCTACCCTATTCTAAATTAAAAAAAGTTCAAAGCTCTTTTACCTTACCAGCCCTGAACAGGGCCCTTTCCAGGGCATGCCCCAAAGAATTCAGCTCTTTTGCCTGTAAAAAACCCACATACAATACCCCCCCCCAACATTACAACCCACCACCCACATACCCCTAATCTAACCCAAACCCGCCTTAAATAAACCTAACACTAAGCCCCTGAAGATCTTCCTACCTTATCTTCACCATACCAGGTTCACCGATCGGTCCTCGGAAGTGTTGATCCAAGCCCAAGCGGGGGGCTGAAGAGTGACATCCATCCTTGGGCTGAAGTCTGGATCCAAGCGGCGGCTGAAGAAATCCATCATCGGGCCGAAGTCAGAAGTCCATCATTGGGATGAAGTCTTCTATCAAGCCGCATCTTCAATCTTCTTTCTTCTGGAGCGGAGCCATCTTCTTCCAAGCCGACGCGGAACATCCTCTTCAACCGACGCCTACTAGCCGAATGACAGTTCCTTTAAATGATGTCATCCAAGATGGCATCCCTCGAATTCCGATTGGCTGATAGGATTCTATCAGCCAATCGGAATTAAGGTAGGAATATTCTGATTGGCTGATGGAATCAGCCAATCAGAATCAAGTTCAATCCGATTGGCTGATCCGATCAGCCAATCAGATTGAGCTTGCATTCTATTGGCTGATCGGAACAGCACAGTAGTTAAGGGCTTTATAAACCGGCGTTAGCCCAGAAAGCTCTTAACTACTGACTTTTTTCTGCGGCTGGAGTTTTGCCGTTAGAATTCTAACGCTCACTTCAGACACGACTCTAAATACCGGAGTTAGAAAGATCCCATTGAAAAGATAGGATACGCAATTGACGTAAGGGGATCTGCGGTATGGAAAAGTCACGGCTGAAAATTGAGCGTTAGATCCTTTCCTGACTGACTCCAAATACCGGTGGTAGCCTAAAACCAGCGTTAGGAGCCTCTAACGCTGGTTTTGACGGCTACCGCCAAACTCTAAATCTAGGCCATAGTAAGTAATTTCATTACCAAAATTAACCATTTAGTTACTTCTACGTGGGGTAAGCATAAACAAAGTATAAACCTGGATTCATGCACTTGTCTTTCAAATAACACTCTAAAAAATACTATACAAAAGTTTCTTAAAACTAAAAACAAATTACATCCTAAATTACATATTGATCTGGGAATAATTCAGAGCTTAATCTTTAAGATTAAGCTCTGAATTATTCCCAGATCAATATGTAATTTATGATGTAATTTGTTTTTAGCTTTAAGAAACTTTTTTAATAGTATTTTTTAGAGTGTTATTTGAAAAGACAAGTGCATGAATCCAGGTTTATACTTTGTTTATGCTTACCTCACGTAGAAGTAACTAAATGGTTAATTTTGGTAATGAAATTACTTATTATGATTGGCTGAGGTCTTGTCTTTTCACTGATTTAACAGCTGTTGGTAACACTGAATTGTGTGCTCTGATGAGCTTCCTGTAAGGCAGGAAACGCGTCAGCCGAAGTCTCTCAGTTTGCTGTGCCTTTGTCTATATTTTTAATGCAAGTATAAATAAATATATTTTTATTTTAAACCGAAAATTTTTCTCCCTTCATTTCCTGGCACCGGAACTGTGAATTCTGACCTGTTTGCTAAATTTTCTACTGATTTTGACGGGTTCTGGAGAGCCCCAGCAGTACCGGAGTTTGGAGCAGTCTCACACCCTTCACTCAACAGGTGTGTTACAAAGGCGGCACGCTGGAGTCCACTACACACATTGGAAATTGCTTTGCAGTTTACATGCTAATACCAGGAGTTTGAATAGCGTGCATTGGTGTACTGTTTACACGACTACGGTGGGTTTTAGAGAGGTGCGGTGAGTCGTTTGATTTCTTACAATTGGATGTTTCATGTAACTTGAAAACGAAGTGGTGAGTGCCGCTATTGTGGGGTTCCTGTATGGAATTGTCTTCACCACTGCATGATTAACTTTACTGATACGGATACTGTTGACAAACTAATTATCCAAAAAGTTCTTGTTGCTGATCTTATTAATCACACTATATGATGTGGGCCTGACACACAGGCCTGATGGAAAATAAAATTAGATTACACTAGCAAAATGATTTAAAAGGTTTTTTTTTTTTAAATTTACAATAATGTTAAGCAGATATGAGTGGTGGCTGGCACAGCAATTAACCACAGTATATGCTGTGTGAGCCTGAGACACAGGCCTGATAGAAAATTAAATTAGATTACAGTAGCAAAATGATTTAAAAGTTTTGTTGTTTAAATTTACACTAATGTTAAGCAGATATCAGTGGTGGCACTAATCACAGTATATGCTGTTAGCCTCACACACAGGCTGAAAGCCAGGCAAATGCAAATAAAATTACAAATAAAAAAAAAAAACTTAAGTTCTAGCCCTAAAAAGGGCTTTTTGGGGTGCTGTCCTTACAGCAGAGATTAGATGAGTCCTTCAGGACTGTAGTGGACACTAAATACATTAGCCTAGCTATTTATTTCCCTATAATGTCAGCAGCAGCAACACTAAACCTCCTCTCACTAAGAAAGCAGGATCGTAATGAATCTAAAATGGCTGCTGCCCAGGAGCTGGGAGGGTCTGTGAGGGAGTGTTGCTGATTGGCTCAAATGTGTCTGAAGGCTGTGAGATACAGGGTCAAAATTTCCTCAATGATGATGAATAGGGGGTGGATCGAACATCGCATATGTTCGCCCGCAGCGGCAAACGCGAACAAGCTATGTTCACCGGGAACTGTTCTCCGGCGAACTGCTCGCGACATCACTACAAAGGTATTGCTAGACTATTCCACATGTCTTAGAGACCAAGCTTCACATACTCCAAAGCATGGCTTTTGTTCTTATATGTATCTTCGTCTGGCAAAGGACGACAATAATTAGAAAAGGAGTCTATACTCTGGATGTGAAGCTCTGAGGTGTGTGGAATAGCCTTTCAAGAATTGGATAAAACACAATTTAAATGGCTGTAATATGCATATGTTGATTATTCATTAGGTTCTATTTACTGAAAAAGGTCTGAAATCTGAATATGAATGTGTTGAACAGTTCTTGCAGTCAATTGTAAGGTATCAGTATAGGATGTAAGTCATTCCATAATGAGATATGGGGATTTTATAATTTATTCCACTTTCACATTGTGAGTTACACACAGGTCACTCTAATGGCTCCCAGCCAGGAAACTCTCTTGTGCCCAATCTCTCATTGATCCTTGGTAGGAAAACAAAGTATGCACTAGAACAGCAGTAACTCACTTACAGTACAATGCTATAGAATACTTTTTTTAACTGCAAATTTTAACAACCACACAATGACCACATTGTTAGTGTTTGTAATTGTTTAAACAGCCAGGCTACATAGCACTGATGCCTCTCAATCTTATTCACTACTGTAATCGCATCCCATGCACTGTAGTACAACCAGTAACTTTCAACTTGCAATACCAGTGCAAATTAGCGAGTTTGTGATATCTGTATAGTATAGGCTGTGTACGAGTGAAGTCAGCAGCGCTAACCAGAAAAAGGTTACCATGGACTTGTAATTTCAAAGTGTCACACTTATGGTAGTGCGGTCAAGCAAAACTGGTTATTGTGTATATCATTATTGCGCTACTTGTAATCTAGATTAATAGTATAATTTAGCCATACTAGTTCTTTTATGATTCATGTAAAAAAAAAATATTCACTTCTATCATCAAATTTACTTTGCTTTCTTAAATACCTTTGTTGGATAGAATATGTGCATATGTGGATATCCTCAGCAGCATCAATGCACTGCTTGGACCTGGCTGTTGATTTGTGGCTATTTGTCTTTTGTCATTGGCTTACCAGATGTATTTAGCTAGCTCCCATTACTGCTCTGGAACTAACCTTAATAATATGTTTAATCCCTTTGCAGGGTTAAATAAATGGTTTTGTCCAAGCAATCTTTTTAGCCCAGTAATGCTTTTTAGCCCAGTAATTTTTTAAATACACACAGAGAGAAGCACACTCACAGGAATGAACAACTGACTCAATACTATTGTTAGCCTGTTCTATGGCGATTTACCACCTGGGTGCAGCTTCTTTTAGCCCAGTAATGCTTTTCACAGAATAGATCTTTCCTGTAGTATATCAGTCTGATCCCGTCTATTTTGGTCAGTCCATCTCCAAAATACCAACAATGGTATTGAGATGGTTGTTCATTCCTGTGAGTGCGCTTCCCTCTATGTATTTGTCTCCCTAAAGGAGAAAAGGGCAACCAGACGTTGAAACTCCTTGCTCAGTGTGCTTAGAGGAATACTGCTACACCTCACTGACGAGGCCCAATGAAGGCCCAAATGATCGCCTGGGGTTGCTGTGTTCCTTGTTCAGAAAGGAATTGCCTGGTATTTTGGTGCTGGACTGACCGTAATAGGCGGGATCAGACTGATATACTACAGGAAATTTCTTCTCTGTGAAAAGCATTACTGGGCTAAAAGAAGCTGCACCCAGGTGGTAAATCGCCATAGAACAGGCAAACAATAGTATTGAGTCAGTTGTTCATTCCTGTGAGTGTGCTTCTCTCTGTGTGTATTTAGTCTCCCTATGGGAAAAAGGGGAAACCAGACGTGGACTCCTTGCTCAGTGTGCTTAGAGGAATACTGCTAAACCTCACTGACGAGGCCCAATGAAGGCTAAAATGATCGCCTGGGGTTGCTGTGTTCCTTTTTCAGCGCTGGACTGACCGTGATAGGTGGGATCAGACAAATATATTACAGGAAAGTTCTACTCTGTGAAAAGCATTACTGGGCTAAAAAAAACCTGCACCCAGGTGGTAAATCGACATTCAACAGGCTAACAATGGTATTGAGCTGGGTGTTCGTTCCTGTGAGTGTGCTTCTCTCTGTGTGTATTTAATATTGCAATAATAAATGCTCTAACAAATTAGAGCATTTTCTTTTAGCACTGTTATAGCTCTTTAGTGCAGGTGGTGAAATTATCAAGCTCCTTATTTCCTCCTTTACTATCAAGCACATAACTGACATAGGAAGAATACAAGTATTACAATTGGCAAGCAAGGGTAAATTATGAACCATCCAGCATCTGTATAGCAGGACACCACAACACACACTTGTTTACATAGACGTTACACAGCCTGAAATTACACATTAATATTACCTAAATAAGCCTGCTAACTGTTGTGTTTAGCTGCTGGAAAGGAGCCCCTGGGAGTTCGAAGTAACGGGAAGGGGACTTGACCGTTGGAGGAATTAGGCCTAGTGTGTGATTGGTTGGGAGTCTGTAAAGGGGCAGGCTTAGCACGCGCTGTTACGCTTTTAAGGAAAGAGCGGGAGAATCTGTCATCAGATTAGTTATCAAACTTATGTGGAAAGTGCTTGTCGTTGGAATTACTTGTGATGGCGCAGATTGATGCGATTTTCGACCAACTTAAGTTGGAACCTGCTAAAATGGGCCCTACCTGGCTCGAGGATAAGTTACATCCCTTGTTTGGTCCTGTTATCGAACCGAAGGATGATATGGAGGATGCTGCTTCGAGACCTGTGAGGCGTTCGAGGCCCCCAGTTCGTTTGGATCCGGATTCGGAGGGGAGTAATGGCGGACGGAGAAGACCCAGCCCCAGTCCGGGGTTAAAGGCGGCCGTGAGGAAGAAGTCAAGTTCTAGTTCCAGAAGTCGGCAGGCTGGAGCTGAGGTCGCGGATACTGCTATGCTGTCTGGGAGCATTAGTTCCCTACCGGAGCAAGTCGAAGTGCCTGTAAAGAAGGGTGATTCTTTGCCTAAGGGTAAGACGGCCAATTTAGGCCAAAAAGTGGTATTTAAGGGGAAGAGGCAAGTTAGTAAAGGTGACGGCCCGCTGAGGCCTAGTTTACCGAGTGGTGGTAAGGAGCAAGTGAGTGGCGGTAGGTTAGAAAGTGTTTTAGTGAAAAAGAGGGGTGAGGAATTGAAGGTGTCAGGTTCGACTGAGCTGTCTCAGGCGGTTGAGGAGCAGTTACATAATTTTTCAAAAACGGCCCAGATTTTAAGGCCTAGTAGCAATGTTGAGGAACAGGCTTATCGAGTGTTAGATGAGAGGGTCGAAGGGGTTGAAGTCAGTGAGAGTCAGCATGATACAGAGGTTGATAACGGCGTCAGGGAATTAGCCTTATATTTAGATTCTTCTGAGGAGGATTTTATTCCTCCTTCTCCCAGTGTAGTTAACCCCCTTTGCCAGTTTAGACCGTCAGTCAGGGCATCGAGTGATTTGGTTTTAAGGGGCGAGTTAAGAAATTTGAGGGGTAGGAATGTTGATGAGGTTAAAAATTTACCTGTCTCTAACAATGTTTTTCTTTTAGAAGGGAATGAGATTGGGTCACGGCCTGAGAATTCTACGGGTTTCTTAGTGGTGGGAAATGACGGCCTAAGTGGGGAAGCTTATGGTCTTCAAGAATCCTGGACGGAAAATATCAGGCTTGATATGGAGGACGGCGTTCCGGGGGCGGAACGTTTTAATGCAAGGGGAGAAGAAACAGGGGTGAGTACGACCAACAATTTTATTTTTCGTCATCAGGGGCTGATGGGACGGAGGCATAACAATACATTTCATAGCTCGGTTAATTCTGTTCAATGTCCAAACAGGTCTGGGATTGGGAGAATACAAGGTAGAGGTAGACAACGCAAGAGGTATGGGGATTTAAGGGGAGAAGGTTTTGAGGTTTCATCTGCTAAGAGGGGTAAGGGTGTTTTAGTGGATAGTAGGTTGGGTATGTCTACGGCTAGTATTGGCATTGGAATTTGGGCACCTTCAGGGGGTTTGTCACATGTTTCTGTTTTGCAGGCTGAAAGAGGTCAACAATTGATGGCTAATACGGAACCCAGGACTACTGGGTTCCAGAATATAGAGAAGGTTACGGCTGCATCTCAAGGGGATCAGTCTGCAGCGACTCAGGATCTTGGTACAGGTAATGAGGGATCTGGGGCTGTGAATCTGAAGGTGGGGGTTGAAACAGTTGGTGTGCATGCTGATCCTTTATCAATAACTGTTGTACCGGGTTTAAGGGACTTGTTAGCCAAGTTAGAAGGTGCTAAAGTTTCGGGGGGAGTCGCCAATTCATGGGTTCCTCCTGGATCGGCCCCTCAAAATGGGGTATTAGGGATTGCTGGTGAGGGAACAAAATATTTAGGGTCGGTACCCCAATCTCAAGTGGTTGGTTTGTCTCAGTCAAAAATGGCTAATGTTGATAATAAAGCGTCTGGGGGTCCTGAGCTTAAAATTACTGACACGGCTTTGGCCAGGTCTTGTTTGTGTTCTATTGGGCCTTTGGGTATGCACTTGACGGTTGAGTTAAGGGAGAATATATGCAAGCAAGAGTTTATTGAATTATTTTCTCTCCTCCCCCTTGACCAGTCTTTTGAGATACCTGAAGACTCAAAAAAGGATGCGTCCAAGAAGGAGGAGGAAGAGAGGAAAAAACGTTATAGAAAATTACCAAAAACATTTACTAACTGGTTTCAGGCTTTTGTTATTTATGCCAATGTATTTGCTGGTAAGTTCCCTGATCAAGGGGCGGCACTTTTTTGTTATTTAGATGAGATAGCCGCTGCTCAGAGAACATATGGAGGTATGGCTTGGTGGGTTTATGATGAACAATTTAGACAACGTTTGTCGGTTAAGCCGGAGATGAAGTGGGATGACCGTGATATGGGCCTTTGGCTAAAAGTGATGACCCCGCTTAGGTCTTCGCAGCCTTTTAGCGGGGGTGCCGGCGGGTCACTGCAAAGTGGGTCGTCGGCAACAGTCAAAAAAGGTTTCTGTTTTGCTGTCAATGAAAAGTTTTGTAAATGGGGATCGTCTTGTAAATTTAGACACGAATGCTCAGGGTGTGGGGGATCCCACCCTTCCATCAAGTGTTTCAAAAAGAATAAATTGGGAGGAACCCAGGAGCTACCTGAAAAAGGGATTAACTCCGGTGAGACTAAACGGGACGGAGCTGTGGCTCGTACTCTACGCTAAACAGAAGGGCATTGGTGAAAAAGCCTTGCTATTGCTGCATGGTTTCGAGTTTGGTTTTAGAATCCCATCTTCAGGGGGTGTTGTTCATTACAGGGGTAACCTTAAGTCTGCTAGGGAATGGCCAGAGGTTGTTAGGAGTAAGCTTGAGAAGGAGGTTTCTTTGGGTCGAATGGCAGGTCCTTTTAAAGTTTCTCCTATCCCTCATTTGCGTATTTCACCTTTGGGAGTGGTTCCTAAGAAGGAACCTGGTAAATTTCGTCTTATTCACCACTTATCTTTTCCAAAGGGTGGGTCTGTGAATGATGATATTCCGGATGAATTATCGTCTGTGTCTTATACATCATTTGATATGGCAGTTAATCTGGTTAGAGAGGCTGGTCAATTTGCTTTAATGGCTAAAGTGGATATTGAGGCAGCCTTTCAGTCACTTCCGGTTCATCCTTCTTCCCATTATCTATTGGGTTGTTGTTTTGATGTTTTTTTCTACATTGACCTTTGCCTCCCGATGGGTTGTTCTATTTCTTGTTCTTTGTTTGAGTGTTTTAGTTCCTTTTTAGAATGGGTTGTTAAATTTAAGTCAGGATTCTCTTCTGTAGTTCATTATTTGGATGATTTTCTTTTTGTTGGTCCTCCTGATTCGGATGTTTGTTTGAAGTTAAGGGATTGTTTTTATTCGATGGCATCTGAATTTGGGGTTCCTATTGCAATTGAAAAATCTGAGGGTCCAGTTACGGCCCTTAAATTCTTGGGGATTACAATTGATTCCAAAAAAATGGAATGTAGTTTACCTTTGGAAAAGATTGTGGACTTGTCAGAAACGATTCAGCATTTTTTGGGGGTCCGTAAGGTGACTCTGAGGGAAATGCAATCTCTGCTGGGAAAATTGAATTTTGCTTGCAGAATCATTCCCATTGGTAGAGTTTTTTCTAGAAGAATGTCATTGGCTACGTCTGGTGTTAGTAAGCCTCCTCATTTTGTAAGGATTAAAAAAGGCCACAAGGATGATTTGAAAGTTTGGTTGGAGTTCCTTAAAAATTTTAATGGAGTTGCAATAATTATGGAAGCTAGGATCTCTAATGTTGATTTGGATTTGATAACAGATGCAGCTGGTGGTGTTGGTTTCGGGGCTTATTTTCAGGGTCATTGGTGTGCAGAGGTGTGGCCTCAAGAATGGGTGGAGTTGGGTTTAACTCGGAACCTAGTCTTCCTTAAATTATTTCCGATTCTGGTGGCTTTGTTTGTGTGGGAAGTTGATTTGGTGAAAAAATCCATATTGTTCCACATGGATAATATGGGCGTGGTTTCTGCTATTAATTCATTATCTGCATCATCGTTGCCAGTTTTGCGTTTATTGAGGGTACTGGTTTTGAAATGTTTAAGTATGAATGTTTTTGTCAGGGCAAAGCATATCCATGGTAAGCTTAATTTGATAGCAGATTCTTTATCTCGTTCACAGTGGTGTCGTTTTCGAGAGCTGGCTCCTCAGGCGGATGTAGCTGGAGCGAAGTTTCCGGCCCAACTTTGGAAGCTTGGGATGGAGGATTGGCTGAATTAATTAAAAAGTCTTTGGCCCCAGGTACTTGGGCGTCCTATGTATCAGTTTGGAGGGAATGGGAAATGTGGTTATGTCAGTCTGAAATCAAAGAAGGGTCTGATGATGTCACGGGTTGCTTATTGGAATGGATGTGGCATTGGGGAACCTTGGGTTTGTCACCATCTAATATGGAGAAAAGATTGGCGGCCCTAGCTTTTAGATTCCGTTTATTAGGCCTGCCTGACATTACAAAGGTTTTTTGGGTACGTCAAGTCCTTAAAGGTTTGAAGAAAAAGGCAAAGGTTAGAGATAAGAGAAGGCCTATTACATTTTCTTTACTTGAAAAAAATTGGGTAGTATTGGCTGATGTTTGTGCATCAGCATTCAAAGTAATATTGTTTAGAACGGCCTTTGTATTGGCCTTTTTTGGGGCTTTTAGGCTTTCTGAATTGGTAAGCCCTAGCAAGAAAGTTTCTGGAGGTTTACAAAAAGAAGATGTAATATGGAACGAGAGCAGGGTTGAAATCTTCCTGAGAAGTAGTAAAACGGATATCTATGGGAAAGGCAAGAATATAGTGCTGTTCCCTAGTGGTGGTGAGATATGTCCTTGTCAGGTAATGATGCTTTATGGGTCCATACGGCCTTTGCAAGATGGCCCTTTGTTGGTTCACTTAGATGGTTCTTTTTTGTCACAGTATCAATTTAGAGCCATTTTGAAGGCTTTAATTGTTTTATTGGGTTTTAATCCATTAGAGTTCGGGTCTCACTCATTCCGTATAGGAGCTGCTACTGAACCTACTATGCTAGGTCTCAGAGAGGATATAGTGAAAAAGATTGGTAGATGGGGTTCAAGTCGTTATAAATCTTATGTTAGACCTGATTTGAGGTTTTTAAAAAAAAAAAAAAAAAAAAGTTTTTTGAATAGAGTGAATGTTTTGGAATACTTGAGCTGAAATCATCCTGAATGCTCTCTTTATTTCTTTTATTTCAGGTGTGAGGATCGTATGGGTGATGGGGCATTCATTTATATACTAGGCCAATGCTGAGGCCAGTAAGAAAATGGGCGGCCTTCAGCTCGGGTGTCCAGTTGGTCAATGGGAGGTCAAATGGTTTGGGATTAGGGGTATGTGCTGGGAACTTCTGTTTCCAGTGTTTCTAGATTACAGCAAGGTTTTCCATCACCCGGATGTTTTTTTTTTTTAAATCAAAGTTTTTTATTAAGGTATTTAGTCATACATAGTTAATAATAAAACATCACACATGTCTTCACAAAAACACTACATTCTGAAAGAGATATAACAAATACCAGCATAGAAATTAGGAACGGATAAAAAATGTGTATATTAGATCATGGAAGCCAGCAATAGAACATACATGTCATCTCTGAGTTATACCATTGCTTAAAAATATGAATACCATGTGTGGTAATGATACCTCAGTTTTTCTTTTTTTAAACTAATATATCAGTAACATAGTGGTATTCCATTATCTTTGTTTACTACCTACTAGAATGATACGTGCTATGAAATAACTTAGTATACTGACGTACAACTTAAAATGAGAGATACATTTCCTTACACAAAGAATCTTATACTCATTTGAAAGTACAACATGTGGATATACAATATTCAGAATCATATGTTTTTAGTTAGAGAGGAGAGGAGCTACAATAAAGCTTAACTAGCACAAGGAGTTTCACTAAGTGTCTAGATACCTATATAAAAACCTAATATTTGGTGAAGAATACTAGGAAACAAACTTATTCCAATTAGAACAGAGTAAAAGTGAATGATCTAAGTTTCCTCAAAGCATACTGACATATGAGATAATGTTTTGCCCAGATGTGACTGATATAGTATTCCAGCTATCAAGCCCTGAACCTAAACACCGCAATCCAATTTCTTGAATAGCAATAATTTAGCTAGGGTAGCCAGAGCAACATAAGTGTACCTAAAGTAAGTATAAATATCAGACTATATGGTAGGGTGCACAATATATACATAACCATGAAGTTAGTGAGAAGCCTCTAATAGATTTCCTTACTTTACAATGATTTCTGATCCCTGGTATCCGACAGGAAGAGGGCCTAGGATCCTCCTGTCATAGGACATAATAGACTGTTATAATAAAAAAAATTGTCATTCTGGGATGACCAAAAACATTGCTGCTATACTGAAATGTAGAATATGTAAGGGTATTCAGCATTCTTCTAGAGAGGAGGCATACATAATAAACAATAAAACACTCTAACCACTACTGAAAAGAAACAGAGAAAAAAAAACAAGGCATGGACTACTAACACATTAACTACCTATAATTGTAAGTCCCGATATTGACATATTGAACTTCATAAAGGGATGTAAATCAAGCAAGGCAACAATAAGCTTTATTACATCAACAACTAAGGATACACAGCACTATCCGATCCCGTATCGGCATTTACTCCAGCGATCTCCATTATAAGTGTCCAAGACCTCGATAATGTAATATCCACTGAATCCTCTAAGGAAGTAAGGGACTTGACACTCTGAGCACAAGAAAGGTCCTGTCATATGTCTATCAATCCTGGGCTTCAGTTCAGAAGACATAGCGGATCGTAGCTCACTTCGTTCACCTACCAATAAATGCTTGCTGTGATTGCTCTGTAATTTACTATGCACTGAGGTTCCGGTCACAGGTGAGTAGAAACTGGAAACCGGCATGCTCATCTCCTGACTAATCACAAACCCCTCAACATCTCCCGGAGGGCCGGCCACTTCCCTCACAAGCGGGTCCCTTGATGATGTCTCACTCTTGAGATGGAGAATCAGAGGTAGGTTTTGTTTAGGCTGTTCTGAATACCGGAACTCATCATGTCCCTCAGCTCGGCCAGGGCTTCTCAGTGTGATATGCTGGGGTGAAGTTGGTCCCGTGTCTGTATGCTGTAATCGCCATGAGGTGCCTGAATCCTCCTTGATAACTCCAGGAGTTTCCATTAGTGCATCCCGCTCACTTACAGCTGCTATGAGTATGCTTTTGAGATCACCAAATCTATGATCTATCTGTCGCCCTAGATCCTCCAGTTTGGCTCTTAGAATGACAGTTAAGTCCTCCATATTGAATGCGGTCTGAATAATTATTATTTATGAGATAAGATGTAGCAGGTTAATACTGCTCTACTCGGATAGCAAGAATATCCGAGGGGGGAGAATGCATGGGTGTATGAATGTTGTGGCCTATGTTCTGGGCCCGATCAGATTGGATCCCACAAGTAGGATCATAAATATGATAATATCTTTTAGCTCCACGACTTCTTCCAAATTTGCACATTCATTTTCAGGGCTGCTTGATGAATTTAGAGGAAGATAGGCAATTATTTGAAACATTCACTCGAGGAGCTTCATGTAATTGCTGCTGATCATGGCCGCGGTAAACCCCGCCCCCTCACCCAGATGTTTTGATATTGCATTTAGGGGGAAATGATTTGGGTATGATTCCTCAAAAAGAATTAGTGAGAAGAATTAAAAGGGATTTGGGCAATATAAAAGAGCTTTATCCCGGAATAAAAATAGTCTGGTCACAGATTACTCCTCGACTGGTTTGGAGATAAGCGTGGGATTATGATAGGTTGGAAAAGAGCCGCAAGAAAGTTAACAAAATAGTTAGCTCTTTCGTAAGAAGGTTGGGGGGGTGTTATTTTCCACCCAGATTTTGAAGTAGAAGGGGCTGAGGAATTCTATCTAAAAGATGGTGTACACTTTAACCAATTTGGGCTGCAGCTATTTCTTTTTGATATAAAAGAAGCGTTGGGCAAAATTTTGGGTTTGGCGGGACTGGGCTGTTCGGTCAGTCCAGTCGGTGGCGGGGGTGCTAGTTCCCAGACAAATATGGTAAGCAATATGGCCAAGTGATTTGGAGGATTTTAAGTAGTTGCCTCTCCATGGGGTGAGCGGGCAACTGGTTTTATAGGGGCAAGGGGTTCCCTATTAAAGTGTAGGTGTCCTTGGACGGACTCAACGGGGATATAGTTGAGTCCAGTTTTTGAATAACGGCCATCTTGTTTTGTGGGTTTGGGAACTAGCACCGCTGTGGGGAATTGACAGTTTGATTTGGAATGTTATTTATGAACATCAGGTATGTTCTGTTAAATGTTTGGAAATATTTATTACACAATATTTAACTTATGTTATTAATAAAATGGCTGCGGCCAATTTTATACCAAAGATGTGTGTAACTCTTATTTATAGCAATTAAGTTATTTAATAAATGTTATAAGGTTAGGCCGGGGATTGATGACTTTAAAGGTCATGGAGAGCAATATATGAAGATAGGCTGAGGATTTTATTTATGTTTTACTTTTGTTAAAACACTGTTAAAGGTTTCAAAAGTAGGGGCATTCACTTGTTATCTTTGCTGCTGAAATAATTGAGAACAGTAGGTTAAAAGAAACAAATGCCCAAGTGAATCTGGATTTCCATTTCTTTTATTTTCTGAGAATTCCAGTCCTAGCACATGAAGAGCATGATGTCTTTAACCTCTGCTAAGCAAAGACTCAGTATATACTGTAAGTGAGACCAACTAAACATGTTCCAAATTGTTCAAAGCTATTGAAATAGCTGTGCACCTCACCCCTTGCGTCCTTGCCTGCCTGGTATTATATTTCCCATCTCATGGCTCCCCCTTACCTGACAGCTGTCTACAGATTACTAAACTTCAGTACAACAGAAGACCACAGATAAAGAAGACATTTACAGTAGGGGGTCGATTTATGAAGCAGCGGATGCTGCTTCTGACCCACTCTGCTTCAGGTCCGCCTGAAGCGGAAGTTAAGAAGCAGCAGTCGTAAGACCACTGCTCCTTAACTCATCCACCACCTCTGAGGTTGGGGAAAGCAATCAGCCCGATCGGATACAATTGGGTTGATTGACACCCCCTGTTAGCGGATGATTGGCCGTGAATGTGCAGGGGGCGGCATTGATACAGCAGATCATGTCTTCCCGCACATTAGTAAATCGGCCCCTAAGAAATGAAAATGTTTAAGGCATACTAAACTCAATTTTTTTATTTCATGATTCAGATAGAGCATGCATTTTTAAGCAACTTTCTAATTTACTCCTATTATCATTTTTTCTTTGTTCTCTTGCTATGTTTATTTGAAAAAAGCAGGAATCTAAGCTAAGGAGCCAGTCCATATTTGGTTCAGTACCCTGGATAGCCTTGCTGATTGGTGGCTACATTTAGCCACCAATCAGCAACTGCAACCCAGGTGCTGAAGCAAAAATGGATCAGCTCCTAAGCGTACATTCTTGCTTTTCATTAAAGATAGTAAGTGAACAAAGAAAATTTGATAATAGGAGTAAATTAGAAAGTTGCTTAAAATTGCATGCTCTATCTGAATCATGAAATAAAAAAAAATGGGTTTAGTGTCCCTTTAATGAGAATAGGTTGAAACCCAAAGCCACAGCAACCTCTGCAGTGGGAGTACTGCACTACACACACACAATATTAAACTAAATACATATTAAACTGAACAAGGGACAGACTTAATAGGCAGGGCCAAAAAGCCAAAAAACAAGACCATAACAGGAAAAAACAGGACAATTGGTTACTATGCTAATGAAATTCTATAAGAAATCAGTAGAAAAGGTTAAGAGCTATGAAAATGAATATATTGACTGAGCAATACTAAACAAAAAATAATAAATAACTGCATAAAATGCCAGCTTCTGAGTTGCTGAACATTACTTGAAATGTTCAAATAGCTGAATTGCACAATTTAAAGTTGTTAAAAGGGTATCTCTGCTACAGACAGTAACAAGAAAAGACACTTGGAGCTTAAAAAGAAAGAAGGAACATTTTAAGTGAGGCTAGACAAGAAAATGAATCCTATTGTAGTGAATCTGAGCAGTGCAACAAACTGCAGCCATATGCTGGTGCTACAATTAGACAGTGTTAGTGTACACATGGAGGCTATGAGGGGTAGTTATCAAGCCGTCTACTTTACCTGCCTTCGCCGATTCAATACGCCTGCCTAAGCTCGCCTACCATCGCCGCCGCGGACCTAAGTTATCAATTAAGCTGTCAAAAAGCCGCGCACCAAGTACGGGGCAATGAGCAGCGGATTGTGAGAGTTATCACTCATCCGATCTCGCTGCTCTTCGGCTTTTTTACAGCTTTATTGCTAGCCTGTCACTAAACACCCACACTAACTACACTGTTCTACCCCCTATACCGGCGCCCCCGGAGCCCCCCGCAACTCAATAAAGTTATTAACCCCTAAACTGCCGCTCCTAGACCCTGCCGCAACTCTTATAAATGTATTAACCCCTAAACCGCCACCTACATTATACCTAGTAACCCCTATCCTGCCCCCCCCGATACCGCCGCCCTCTATAATAAAGTTATTAACCCCTATCCTGCTGAACCCGGACCTCGCCGCAACTAAATAAATAGTTTAACCCCTAAACTGCCGCTCCTGGACCCCGCCGCAACCTATATTAAACTTATTAACCCATAATCTGCCCCCCTACACTGTCGCCACCTATAATACATTTATTAACCCCTATCCTGCCCCCCCTACACCGCCGCCACTGTAATAAAATTATTAACCCCTAAACCTAAGTCTAACCCTAACACCCCCCTAACTTAAATATTAATTAAATAAATCTAAATAATATTTCTCTTATTAAATAAATTATTCCTATTTAAAACTAAATACTTACCTGTAAAATAAACCCTAAGATAGCTACAATATAATTAATAATTACACTGTAGCTATTTTAGGATTTATATTTATTTTACAGGTAACTTTGTATTTATTTTAGCTAGTTAGAATAGTTATTAAATAGTTATTAACTATTTAATAACTACCTAGCTAAAAGAAATACAAAATTACCTGTAAAATAAATCCTAACCTAAGTTACAATTAAACCTAACATTACACTATCATTAAATTAATTAAATAAATAACTGCAAATACCTACAATTAAATACAATTAAATAAACTAACTAAAGTACAAACAATAAAAAAGCTAAGTTACAAAAAATAAAAAAAATAAGTTACAAACATTTAAAAAATATTACAACAATTTTAAGCTACTTACACCTAATCTAAGCCCCCTAATAAAATAACAAAGCCCCCCAAAATAAAAAAAATTCCCTACCCTATTCTAAATTAAAAAGTTCAAAGCTCTTTTACCTTACCAGCCCTTAAAAGGGCCTTTTGCAGGGCATGCCCCAAAGAATTCTGCTCTTTTGCCTGTAAAAGAAAAATACAACCCCCCCCCAACATTAAAACCCACCACCCACATACCCCTAATCTAACCCAAACCCCCCTTAAAAAAACCTAACACTACCCCCTGAAGATCATCCTACCTTGAGTCGTTTTCAGCCAGCCGACCATCGATGGAACCGAAGAGGAGATCCGGAGCAGCAGAAGTCATCATCCAAGGGGCGCTGAAGAAATCTTCCATCCGATGAAGTCATCATCCAGGCGGCACTGAAGAAGACTTCCATCCGGGCGATGTCATCTTCCAAGCAGCGTCTTTAATCTTCATCCATCCGGAGCGGAGCGGAGCCATCTTCAGACGAGCCGACGTGGAGCCATCCTCTTCTTCCCGACAACTACCGATGAATGGATATTCCTTTAAGGGACGTCATCCAAGATGGCATCCCTTCATTTCCGATTGGCTGATAGGATTCTATCAGCCAATCGGAATTAAGTTAGGAAAACTCTGATTGGCTGATTGAATCAGCCAATCAGATTGAAGTTCAATCCGATTGGCTGATCCAATCAGCCAATCAGATTGAGCTCGCATTCTATTGGCTGATCGGAACAGCCAATAGAATGTGAGCTCAATCTGATTGGCTGATTCAATCAGCCAATTAGATTTTTCCTACCTTAATTCTGATTGGCTGATAGAATCCTATCAGCCAATCGGAATTGAAGGGACGCTATCTTGGATGACGTCCCTTCGGTAGTCGTCGGGAAGAAGAGGATGGCTCCGCGTCGGCTCGTCTGAAGATGGCTCCGCACCGGATGGATGAAGATTGAAGACGCCGCTTGGAAGATGACATCGCCCGGATGGAAGACTTCTTCAGCGCCTCCTGGATGATGACTTCATTGGATTGAAGATTTCTTCAGTGCCCCTTGGATGATGACTTCTGCCGCTCCGGATCTCCTCTTCGGTTCCATCGATGGTCGGCTGGCTGAAGACGACTCAAGGTAGGATGATCTTCAGGGGGGTAGTGTTAGGTTTTTTTAAGGGGGGTTTGGGTTAGATTAGGGGTATGTGGGTGGTGGGTTTTAATGTTGGGGGGGTTGTATTTTTCTTTTACAGGCAAAAGAGCAGAATTCTTTGGGGCATGCCCCGCAAAAGGCCCTTTTAAGGGCTGGTAAGGTAAAAGAGCTTTGAACTTTTTTAATTTAGAATAGGGTAGGGCATTTTTTTATTTTGGGGGGATTTGTTATTTTATTAGGGGGCTTAGATTAGGTGTAAGTAGCTTAAAATTGTTGTAATATTTTTTAAATGTTTGTAACTTATTTTTTTATTTTTTGTAACTTAAATTTTTTTATTTTTTGTACTTTAATTAGTTTATGTAATTGTATTTAATTGTAGTTATTTGTAGTTAATTTATTTAATTAATTTAATGATAGTGTAGTGTTAGGTTTAATTATAACTTAGGTTAGGATTTATTTTACAGGTAATTTTGTATTTCTTTTAGCTAGGTAGTTATTAAATAGTTAATAACTATTTAATAACTATTCTAACTAGCTAAAATAAATACAAAGTTACCTGTAAAATAAATATAAATCCTAAAATAGCTACAATGTGATTATTAATTATATTGTAGCTATCTTAGGGTTTATTTTACAGGTAAGTATTTAGTTTTAAATAGGAATAATTTATTAAAGTATAGTGTAGTGTTAGGTGTAATTGTAACTTAGGTTAGGATTTATTTTACAGGTAAATTTCTCTTTATTTTAGCTAGGTAGCTATTAAATATTTAATAACTATTTAATAGCTATTGTACCTAGTTAAAATAAATTGAAAGTTACCTGTAAAATAAATATAAATCCTAAGATAGCTACAATATAATTATTATTTATATTGTAGCTATATTAGGATTTATTTTAAAGGTAAGTATTTAGTTTTAAATAGGATTAATTTATTTAATAAGAGAAATATTATTTAGATTTATTTAATTAATATTTAAGTTAGGGGGGTGTTAGGGTTAGACTTAGGTTTAGGGGTTAATAATTTTATTACAGTGGAGGCGGTGTAGGGGGGGCAGGATAGCGGTTAATAAATGTATTATAGGTGGCGACGGTGTAGGGGGGGCAGATTAGGGGTTAATAAGTTTAATATAGGTTGTGGCAGGGTCCGGGAGCGGCGGTTTAGGGGGTTAAACTATTTATTTAGTTGCGGTGAGGTCCGGGATCAGCAGGATAGGGGTTAATAACTTTATTATAAGGGGCGACGGTATAGGGGGGCAGGATAGGGGTTAATAGGTATCATGTAGGTGGCGGCGGGGACTGGGAGCGGCGGTTTAGGGGTTAATACATATATTATAGTTGCGGCGGGGACCGGGAGTGGAGGGTTAGGGGTTAACATATTTAGTATAGATTGCGGTGGGCTCCGGGAGAGGCGGTTTAGGGGTTAATCAGTTTATTAGAGTGGCGGTGGGCTCCGGCAGCGGCGGTTTAGGGGGTAATAACTTTATTTCATTGTGGCGGTGTAGGGGGGGCAGATTAGGGGTGTTTAGACTTGGGGTACATGTTAGGGTGTTAGGTGTACACATTTCCCATAGGAATCAATGGGATGTCTGGCAGCAGCGAACATGAACTTTCACTATGGTCAGACTTCCATTGATTCCTATGGGATCCGCCGCCTCCAGGGCGGCGGATTGAAAACCAGGTACGCTGGGCCGGAAAAGTGCCGAGCGTACCTGCTAGTTTTTTGATAGCTAGCAAAAGTAGTCAGATTCTGCCGCACTTGTGTGCGGAACATCTGGAGTGACGTAAGAATCGATCTGTGTCGGGCTGAGTCCGGCGGATCGAAGCTTAAGTCACAAAATTCTACTTTTGCCGGTAACTAGGGCTTTATAACTTAGGCGAATCAGCCTCGCCACAAATACGCTGCAGAATTCCAGCGTATTTGAGGTTGACGGCTTGATAACTACCCCCCTGAGTGTCCTGGTTCCCCACTCGGGGGAGAGAAGTCTGAAGTAAAGCAAGGTATTATGGACATGGATTTTGCCTTTCACTGGCTACAGATGTGTATTATGAAAAGGCAATGAATTTGTGTAATGGGGAAAAATTGTAATACGTAACGCAACTTGCAAGCATTACTAATTACACATTGCAGGAAACTCCTGCAGATTGTAACAGACAAACCACAGCAATACAATATAAGGCAGAAAGCTACACATTTGAACGGAGCCTGAGAGTTGTCACACAAAATTTATTTTTATAAATCGTGCACACATTTTGCTAAATCTTGAGCACATTTTACTGAATCGTGCACAGATGTTACTAAATGATGTGCATTATTTAGCTAAATCGTGCTCACAATTTAGCTAAATCGTGTGCACGATTTATAAATGATTATAATCATGCTATTCCACCTTAAAGGGATATTATACACTAGATTGTTCTTTGCATAAATGTTTTGTAGATGATCCATTTATATAGCCCATCGTGGAGTGCTTTTGTAAAACTGTATAGTTTTGCTTATTTTTTTAATAACATTGTGCTGATTTTCAGACTCCTATCCAAGCCCCAAAGTGTGAAATGTATACGTGCATTTACAGACCACTGCTGGCTCCTGTTTGCCTAATCTGTCTTTTCATATGCAGGGAAGGGGTGTTCCAGCTAATTTTATCAACAGTGCTAAGTAAGTTTTTAAAAGGTTTTATACTGGATTTTTAGATCAGTATATGTGCATATTCTTCTTTATAGTAGTTACATGCAGTTATATGAAAATTGGTGTATACTGTCACTTTAAGCATGAATTCTCCCCCTTACAGATCAGCCTGCTCCTACCCTAGCTAGTCATGTTTTGATGACCTATCTACAGGAGGAGAAGCTCCCGACAACCAGCTACTAGTTCTTTCAGTTCAGTGTGTCAGTAGGGATGGGAAGTCTGATTATCTTGATGAATTAGTTCATTTCTGGCAGTTCGTTTAACTGAAGCAGTTCATAAACCAATTCATCATTTAATTTGTTGGGCAAGTGACGCATGAAGGATGAGCCACAGATTCTCCTATTATGGATGCTACACTAATTTGATTCCTGATTCCTGAGTCACTGTCCGACTTGTCCTGACACACAATGCAGCGTTGCATCAATTTCTTACCCATATCATATGGATAACCAGACCTTTGATGTATATGAAAAAACAAGGCAAATACATACAACATGCTGTATGGAACAGAGTATGCTGCATATATTGTGTTGGTTCCAACACAGTGCATAGAACAGAGTATGCTGCGTTTTGTACTGTTGTATTTGCCTAATAGTTGCATATCTGACAAAAGACTGGTTATACATGATCATACTCAGGGAAGTTATACCCGCTTTATTTACCTTATATATAATAGATTTACATTAACACAATAACTATTATTCCAAAGCTCCAAAGCAATATTTGGGTTTAATTTAGGGGCAGTCAGTGGAGGCTCCTCTATAGGAGCACTTGAGCATGTGAACCCCCTGACTGACCCCTGGAACCCCTGACCCCTGGAACCCCCTGACCCCTAATGAAAAAAAAAAGTTAGAAATAAAAATAAATAAATACATTTTTAAAACTTTATTGTTGATAAAATAAAACAATCTTGCAGGCTCCACTGCAGTTTTGAGTAAAAAAACATTAAAACTGCAGTTTTTAATTCTTAAGGCTGAAAGTGGAAAGGGCTGTTTTGCCTACATTCCTATCTATCGCACGTGCGATAGATAGAAGTATAGGCAATAGCTTTTTCCACTTTCAGCCTGCATTGACTGCAGCGCCACCTACAGGCCAGCCCATTGCCTTCCTTATCGCACAGCTCTTAGTGTGCGGGAGCCAGCTGTCACGTGACACTCGCACACTAAGAACTGTGTGTGTGGGAGGAGCATCTCAGGCAGCAGCCAGAAGATAGCAGCCAGCATGTGCAGGAGTGGACTTACTGCCAGTGCAAGGGGGCCCTGAATCAGAGCAGCTAAGTGAAAACTTTTATTGTTTTAATTGTGCTTTTTTATGGGGGGGCAGCGGCATGCAGAATCTGACTGAGTTAGGGAGTAAGTAAGATTGCCTGGTACTTTAGTCATTTAGGGCGTGAAATAGGGCTACTGCCTGAACCATGCTGCTTAGGTAGACAGTCACTGAGGGGACGTTCTGCAGGAGAGTGGAGACTGAGCTCTGTAACAGACAGCACTGACTGAAGCTGTATCTCTGTCAGAATCTCTCACTCATTGTGCGTTTTCAAATCAGATCTCTTCTGCTAGTTCTGTGCTGTGCTGTGTATTGCAGGCTGTTTATTTGCAAGATTATCTTGCAAATAAACAGCCTGCAATACACAGCACAGCACTAGCAGAAGAGATCTGATTTTTTTAAAAATGCACAGTGAGTGAGAGATTCTGACAGAGATACAGCTTCAGTCAGTGCTGTTACGGAGCTCATTGCAGACACAGGCACAGCTCATTAGCATATTTTGTCTGCCGGGGGTGGGAGTGCCTGCAGCATGTCAGTGAGAGATACTTCAGTGTACCCTATAGCCCCTTTCCTATTGCTGCTGGAGTTATGCAGTGTAGATTCTATTTCCTCTTATCTGCAGTTACATGTACTGTGGTAAGGGGAAAGGGCAGACAGCTTCAGGCAGACAAGCAGAGCGCAGGCTCTGTTAACAGGAGGGAATGCTGATCTGTAAGCAGGAGGCTGAAGCTGTGGGTGTAGCCAGTTCCCGTTTCACTCCTGGACCATCTGCAGCAACAAGTCAGAAAGTTACTACAAGGTGGGTAGTACATTTAATCTTTACAGTCCTTTCCCTGTTGCTGTAGTTTATGCAGAGCAGAGATTCTTTCTATTTCCTCCTGTTATGGGCAGTGGCACTGACATTTCTTGTGGCATTGTCGAAGGGCAGGCAGCTGTAGACAGGCAAGCAGAGTGCAATCTGTTTAAAGGGGGAATATGCTGATCAAGCTGCATGTGTAGCCAGTTCCACTCATTGATGTAGCTAACCTTTTCCCAGGGCTTTGTCAATGATTGAACTTCCAGGGATGCAAAAATCTGCAAAGAAGCTTTTACTCCTCTTTGTTGGCTTCATTAGTGCGAAGAGCTGTCAGTCACAATAAGATACAGCACAGTACTGTACCTGGGTCAGAGCATAGAGGGCTGACATCTGTAGTGAATGCTGTGCAGTGTGTGTTGTGT